>NW_023046201.1:0-43315 GCF_011762505.2 Arvicanthis niloticus
TTAAAATGAATCACACAACTAATATTTGTAATGGAATCAACAGTCAAGTCTCATTCCACTCTCCACTGTTTCTTCCAGCAGGAGTTGGCGGCAATTTTTCAGCCTGCAGGGCTTCTGACATGGCCCTCCTATGAACATCTCTTTTTGAATAAAGTTCAAAAATATGGCATACCTCCCTCTCAGAGAATAGAAGACTTTGGAATGCTCATCCCCAACTGGAGCATTTGTGTCACATCCTATCCCTCCAAGGCTCAGGGATCATTGTGGGGAGGTGTAGAAAGAGTGTATGTAAGAGCCAGAAAACAGAGGCTGAATACAAACAAACAATGCCCTTCAGAATAACAGGGTGTATGAACTCACAATATTGTTGACAAAGTGCACAAGCCCCATGCAACTTCAGCCAGATCAAATGTCAACATAGAGAAGGGAGGTGAATATGAAGTCCAACCTCAAGCATGTGCTATTGGCAATTGCTATCAACAAAAAGGGAGGGTCAGTTTCCTGGAAGAATGTTTGCCCTGGTAAGTTGACCAAGCTCCAGAAGGTCATGCATCTAAGAATATATGGGCAGCAAACTGGACTGAAGAGAGGTTACAAAGTTGGGTAGGTAGGGAGAAGGTGGATCTGTGAGAATTGGGGAAAGAGGATGAATATATTTTGGTTGTGAGCCTAGCCTTTAATGGCTGAGCCATCTCTCCAGCCCAGAGGGTGAATATCAATCAAACACATTGCATTAAATCTCAAGGACTAAGGAAAAAAAAAGAAGGAAAAAACAGTGAAAATATTCAAAGATAATGTAAAAGAAAAATTGCTTTACCATATGACCCAGTCACTGTTCTTTTACTGTGAGAGACACCATGCCTGCAACAACTCTTATAAAGAAAATCATTTAACTGGGCTGGCTTACAGTTTCAGAAGTTTAGACAATTATCTTAATGCCAGAGGAGTGGATGCAGGGGGTGGGCAAGGTGGCATGCAGTCAGACATGGTGCTGGAGAAGGAGCTGAGAGTACTACATCCCGATCTGCTTGCAGAGATAGAGAGACAGAGAGACACACAGAGACAGACAGACAGAGAGGGACAGACTGAGATAGAACAGAGAAACAGTGATGAATAAGAAGCTAGGCTAAAGTGCTTCTGAAGCCTCAAAGCCCGACCAGTGACTCACCTCCAACAGGCCACATCTCCTAATCCTCCAAATAATTCCTCAAATAGGGACTAAACATGCAAATATATTATGAGCCTATAGGGCCATTCTTTTTTGAGCCACTACAACCATGTATGAGGAAAGATAGACATAAGCATAAAGCTAAGGTTTTTTATTTTCATAAATATAAGTAGAAAACATTGACAATAAAATATGTACAACACCTCTCAAAAAAAAAACGAAAGATTTTCAGTTTCAGAGTGTCAGTCCAATCCACAACCCTTTTTAGAATTAAAAACAAGCTCAGTCAGTAGAAGTATAAGGCTGTTGAACTACAACTCAGACTACACCACTACACAGAACAGTCAGATTTTATTCATTTTTATGACAGGTCTCATTTAACCCGAGCTAGACTGGACGCTCACGATGTAGCTGAAATAACCTTGAACTCTTTTGAGATTCTGGCCTCCACAGGCACCAAGCACACAGTAGTAATGCATACAAACATTCTAGCAAAACACTCACACACCTAAATAAAAATGTGTCCAGGTGATGCAATGTCCTCTCCTAGCTGTCTTAGTCATTACATGCATGTGGTACACAGACATACAGGCAGGTAAAATGCCCAGGCCTGGTTCTATACAGTGCTATATGGATCCCAGAGACTCATTCAGGCTGAGCAGCTCTTGACCAACTGAACTACGTCCTCAGCCACATGCCAGATAGCATTTTAAATTGGTAGATATTTGCCTACAGATTTGATTTCACTTCTTCACTTCATAGAGAAGGAAAGAGCTAGGAGTCACGGAGCTAATATGACATTGTATAGGAAAACTCTCTAACTGCAGTCAGTCCTTCAGTCCTTGAAACTGCTATAGAGAGCCACACTTATTTGCACTGGCTACATTCACCTTAATAGCTACAACGTACTGTTCTCTATGACTCATGGGTGAATCCCTGAGATAGCTCAGTCTAGGTGAAGGACGTATTCTGGTAAGTTTCCTTTCATGATATGATGAATTGGCATCCATTGTTCTGGAGACAGAGAAATGGTCCAGTTTTATTTTTTATTTTTTTCTTCATTGGAAATACTATACTATATATTTTCTTTTTTTTTAATCAAAGTAATTTAGTGTGCATAGCTTTTGGTTTTTTTTTTTTTTTTTTTTGTTGAAGTATTTTTTTTTTGTTTTGGAGTGTTTTGGTTTTTGTTCTAAAGACTTGTTCATTTCCTTTTACATGTATGGGGGTTTTGCCTGCATGTATGGCTGTGCACCACATGTATGCAGTGCCTTTTGTGGTCAAAAGAGGGCATTGGATCCACTGGACACATAGTATTTCTATTTTTTATTATTTTATGGGTTTTTTTTTTTTTTTTTTTTTTGAGACAAGGTACACTGGCTGCCCTGCAACTCACTCAGTAGACCAGGCTTGGTTCAACTTACAGAGATCTGCCTGCCTCTGCCTTCCAAGTGCTGAAATTAAAAGCATGCACCACCACAGCCAGCTGCCTGGATTTTGGTTTGTTTCTTTGTTTTCAAAGGTTTATTTTTTATTTTATGAGCCTTTTACATGTATGTATGTATGTACGTACATATGTATGTATGTATGTATGTATGTATGTATGTATGTACCATTGTGTATCTGGTGCCTGTGGAGGCCAGAAGAGGGTGTTGGAATCCCTGGAGCTGAAGTTCCAGTGAATTATAAGCTGCTATGTTGGTGTTGGGAACTGAAACCCAGGTCCTCTACAAGAATAGCAAGAATAACTGCTGAGCCATCTCTCCAGATAACACATGTAGTTTTTTAAAAGCAAAGTAGTGCTAAAAGATACCAAATAAAACCAAACACTACCCTGTAGCACTCACTGCCAGGGCTAGTCTCATTCCCTAGCAGTAACTACTTTCAAACCATGTTACCTAATTTGGCCATTTTTCTGTCACTTACAACTCCCAATCCCATCTTCACCAGCAGCTGCCACTCGGAGACTGAGGGGCCATTTACTTCATTAGACTTCTTTGCAGCTAAGAAAGACTATATGACTTGCCTATGACTGAGGAGTTATTTTCTGGGGGCTTTCTGCAAAATCCTTTTATTTTCTGAGCAAAGAAACACAGATGATTGACTTGTCTCCTTTCTGATTTGAATATAATCATATGGCTGAGACCCATGACAGCCATCTTGGCACCATGAAGAAATGAGCCCAAGCATGCAGACATTATTAAAAACGATAGAAGAAATTCATTTCCTGGTCATGCAACTGAATCCATAATACACTTACAGTTAATTGGGAAAATAAATAAAGCTGCAATGTGTTTAAGCCACTGTCAGTCAGGATTTTTGTTACTTGAAGCTGAAAGGACTTTTTAGATTATTTTTAATTATGTGTGTATGTAGGGGGGCAGTGTGTACATCTGCAGAGGTCAGAGCGATGGATCCCCTGGAACTGGAGTTACAGGGGGTTGGAAAGTGACTGATGTGGGTACTGGGAGTTGAACTTGAGAACTCAGTCTCCTGGAAAAGCAATATACGCTCGGACTTGAGCCATCTTTCCAGACCTAAAAAAACCTTTAACTAATGACCCACTGTGATTCTTCATCATAACATTTGAAGTCATTAATTTATATATATTATATATATATATATATATATATATATATAATATTAGATCCATATATATCAATAGATATGGTAGAAGATCACACACACACACACACACACCACCTCTATTCCTTCAGTTAAGAGTGAATCGATTTGGAGGCCCAGTGCAGGTGGCAGGGGCCTGTCAGGTCCACCCTTTGAGGTGACTCAGCAAGAATTTACACAATCCATTGGGAGGCATTTCAATATAGATAGTGAAGGCCTTTGCAATAGAATTGTTTGGAAAGTCTCTGATATTTATTGGAGTGTAGGTATTGGGTTCTTGTCATTTCTACCCAGGGCCATGAGAGTGATCAAGGGAAGGGCAGGAAGGGCAGGAGCTCCAAGTATCAGCATTCCAGCACTCTAACCATTTGACCACCTCATGCCACTACGATAAGGGCTTTATTTATCCTGCTTGGAGCTTGACATCTGGCTCCCACAGTCAGAGAAACTCTCTGTCCTCTTGGGCATGGCATGGTACATCAGCTCTCTCCTTGTGGATGCTTACCCAGGTACAGATGAAGCCCATTGCCTTTTCCTGCCCTGCTTCTCAAGTACCACTCCTTCCACCCACCTTCTGCTTGCCAGTAAATTATTGAAATTCCTTTCCCACTGATGGGAACTTGGAGTTGTGGCTTCTGTCCTTGATTGACACTTGTTCTTAGCCAAAAGTCTGAGGCATGATCATCTATCCTTGATTCCTCTACTTTTGTTTGCTGGAGTTCTAGAAATTAGATAAGCATTTGCATATTTGCAATTTTTTATTTATTTTTATTCTATGTGTATAAGTGCCCTTGTCTCCATGTGTAGAAGTGTAATGGATGCTTGCTCGGTGCATGAAGGCTAGAATAGGGTGTCCAATTCCCTGAAACTGGAGGTATAGACTGTTTGAACCACCATATGGGTGCTGGGAGTTGAGCATGAGTCCTCTGGAATAACAAGTCTCATTACTGAACCACCTCTGCAAGTATTCTCTCCCATTTTAAAAAGCTATTTGAGCCAAGCTCTCACTTTGTAGAGCTCCGCCTGCCTCTGCCTCCTGTGCTGGGATTAAAGGAGTGCACCAACATGCACAGCACACTTTTTTCCTTCTCTTTTTGAGAAAGGAACTCACTAAATTGTCTAGGCTGGCTTTGAATTCTCAATCTTTCTGTCTCAACCTCCTGAGTAGCTGGGATAACAGACGTGTGTCACTGTGCCCAGCTGTATTTCACTGTTTTGACTAAATGTTAGAATCTAGAGTTTTAACTCTAGATTTAATTTAGAGTCCACAGTTTATGTGAAGATACAAATTATGTAGACCTACATTTGTGAACCAAGACAAAATGTGAGCAAGACAAAATGCCTGGGTTTGGGAATCTTAAGGATTTGAGTTTGAATTCCTTATATCCATGAACCTCAGTCCTTACTGTAAATGTCTCAGGCAGCATATAGTCTCAGGTGGGACAATACCTTCTACCTAATAGAAGTTTGGGGGAGGTTTTCATAGATACTGCACATACAGCATCCAACACCAGGCGTGCCAGACAGCAGGTGTCAAAAACAGGAGCGATCACTTCTGAATGGGGGCGAGTGGGAAATAAGATTGGAAGATTTGATTCAGGCTTTCAGAGGACCTGGATTGCCAGGTCTTATCCTTGTGACACTGAGGAACCTTGGCAGGCTTGTTAGCAGGGGAGAGAATTGATCCAAAAGAATCTGTGGCATTGTTCCCTTAGTCTGGTCTGGGAAAGGAACAAGAAGCCCTTGGCCCAGCAGCTCTTGGGTTAAAATCTTTGCAGGCATCTGAGTTATTTGTAACCCGTTGTCATGGCAACAAGTTTGGCAAGCGAGCCAGTGCTGCAAGCTCCTGACAGTGGGGCGGGGAGGGCAGTGGGAGAAGACAGAAGATTTGGAAAGGGGTTCATCTGTGACCAGTGTCTCACTTTCCTCTGATTTACCCAAAGCTTTTCAACTGCAGAAGAGGGTGAGCGTCCTCTGGGGAGAATCATTGGTTATTGGGGTCTCTCCTTCCCTATCTCCTGATATTTCAGATGTGGAAATAGGCTGAGAGAGGTCCAGCAGCTGGCTCAAGGCCACAAAACAAGTTGGGGACAGAGAGAATACTACCCCCCTCCCCCTTATAAGCACTTTGTGAGATGGAACTGAAGCACCTGGAGTAAGTAAGCCCTTGAGAGCAATTTGTCCATTTCCCACCACAATACACAGCTGCCTTTTTGTTGTTGTTGTTGTTCCTTTGGGAAAGTAGGACCCAGAGTGGTTTACAACTGACTAGGCATCACACAGCAGTTCTGAGATTGAGACTGTAGATCTCTTAGGCCTCTGTGCTCACTGCCAAAATAGAGCCTCCCATGGTAATATTATTTCAACTGCCTTGGCCTTTGATGCCCTTCAAAGCACATGTGTTCTGGTCACATACCCCTTTTCTGTAACACCTTCAGTTGTATGCAAGGATCTCTGTATTAGCCACCTTTCTCATTGCTGTGGCAAAATACCCAACAAAAGCAACTTACGATGAGAGAATTTATTCTGGCTCACAGTGTAAAGGTACAGGGAAGGCATGGTGGCAAAAGAATGAGGTGGTGGCACACATTGCACCCACAGTCATGATCCAGGAGAGATGATGTTGACATTCCAACTGTCTTTCTTCTTTCTCCATTTTATTCAGTCTGGAACTCCAGCCTATAGGATGGTGGATGTACTTCCATTCAGGGTGTCTCTTCCTCCTCCTCAGTTACTCCTCTCTGAAATGTCCTTACCTAGATATGTCTCCTAAGTAATTCCAAATCTAGTCAAGTGTGCCATGGAGATTTGTCATCAATGTATCCTACTGCCTGGAGCAAGGAGAGCATTGGGTAAATGTCATGCAACTCCACTCATTCTGACCCAAGTCATTCACAGAGCTAGGTACTTCCTGAGTCCTGATAGTCTTTCTTGCTTTCTTGTGTGTGTGTGTGTGTGTGTGTGTGTGTGTGTGTGTGCACGCGCATGCATGCTAGGAGCACATGTGAAGTTCAGAGGATAACTGCTGGATTTGCTCTCTCCTTCCATCGTGTTGGTCCTGAGCTTGACCTCAGATCATTAGGCAGCACTTGTATGTGCTGAGCCATCTTGCTAGCCCTTAGCATCCTCTTATGTAATGCAGTCCTCATAGTTTGTCTCTGTCTTCTGATTTAGCAGGTAGAAACTAAAGGACCAGAAAATACAACGTGACTTGCCAAAGTCACACAGCAAGTCTTAACATGCATCCCTCCTCCTCCAGAAAGGTCTTCTGCCTGTCCTAGCCCACATCCCTTAGAGTTTCTCTGGTACATATCTTTCTTACATTTACCCCTGTGCAGCATAAACCCCCTCCCCCTCTGTGTTCTCTGTCTTATATGCAGGACAAAGTTCTGCCTCATTATAACTGATCCCAATAGGTCCAGTTGGTTTTCCCCTGTCTGTCAAGTCTACCACTCATTCTCTGCTGCTGTCCAGATTTGGTTGTATTGTCCCTCACACCAATGACCAGAGTTCTACGCTGTAGCTTCTAGACTGACCATCTTTAGATTCATATGCTGTACACTAGCGATGTGAGGACACTGACAGAAAGCCACTGTGTTCTTTCCTTCTGTAATACCTCATTTACCACAGGAGGAAGTTCTACTTCCTCCTTTAGAAGGGAAGGCCATCCATAATTTTGTCCTCTGTTGAACGTCAAGACTTATCCTTAGCCATTTTTGGCCTCATACCACTGAACTAACAATTTCTTCCTACAATGTTCCAGGCTTTTTTCTATTCTAGTTATCTTTGCATTTTGGGGGGGAGGGTTATTTGGTTTGGTTTTTCTGTTTTTTTGGGTTTTTTGTTTTGTTTTGTTTTTTTGTTTTATATTAAAGGCCTTTTACACTGACTCCCCTAACCCAGTGAACTCAGCTGTCCAAATGTAATCAGCCTACCTTGATTTCTCAGTGGGATCGCTTCTTTCCTTTGGGTTCTCACAGTCCTGCAAACTCCTCTTTGCCCCTACACAGCATGGCTCTAATGTCTGGGGCTCAATGGCCTATCAGATTGAAAGCTCCCTGAGGCAATGACCCTGTTTCTACAAAAGCCCAGGACTTGACTCTTCCCAGAGGAATGGCCAGTGAATATTCATTAAATGAATCTAAATACAGAAATGATTTGATGACCAGTGAAATTTACATTCAGTTTCATGACTGCCTATTCATACTCAAGAGAACCTGGGACATATCACCTGTTACCTGACAACCTCTCTACTACTTCACAGCCCCGGTTATCTGGAAAAAAGTGTGTCTTGGGTC
This sequence comes from Arvicanthis niloticus, assembly GCF_011762505.2. Taxonomy (NCBI): domain Eukaryota; kingdom Metazoa; phylum Chordata; class Mammalia; order Rodentia; family Muridae; genus Arvicanthis; species Arvicanthis niloticus. The sequence continues at coordinate 8,092 of NW_023046201.1, forward strand.
ATCTGATCCAGGGTATGATGGCTTAGTAATCCAAATCAATCAGATCATAACCAAAGAGGCACGGAAGCTATAAAATGAGGAACTCTCTGAGATAAGTACTATTATTTTGCCTGCCCCTTTTATTAGTTACGTTCCTGCAGATGTGATAAAGCACCATGACCAAAAGCAACTTATAGAAGGAAGGAGGGTTTATTTGGGCTTACAGTTTCAAAAGGAATAACAATCTATCATGGTGGGAAGCCATGGCAACAAGAGCAGGAAATTGAGAGCTTACATCTTCAAACACAAACATGAATCAAAGAGACAAATCGATACTGTCACAAGGTTTTTAATCTCAAAGCCTGAACCCGGTGAAATACTTTCTCTAGCAAGGCTGCACCACCTAAACCTCCCCAAACAGCACAACCAACTGGAGACTGTGTGCCTATAAGTCTATGAGGCCTTCTCATTCAGACTACTGCATTCCACTCCCTGGCCCCAATGGGCTCATACCCATATCATAATGCAAAAATATATTAGTACAACTTTTCAAATTTCCATACTCTGTTATAGTCCCTATACTGCTCACAAATCTCTTGTGAGACCTGAAGCAGCCTCCTAATTGTAACTTCCTGTAAAATCAGAAAGCAAATTACATACTTCCAACATGTAATGGCACAGAATATACATTACTATTCCCAAGAAGAAGAAAGGGAGCATAGTGAGGAAATACTGGATCAAAGCAAGACTGAAACCCACCAGGGCAAACTCCAAATCCTATAGCTCCATATTCAGTGTCTGGGACTTTAGCTCCTGAGGACTCAAATGGCTCAGCCCCTTCAGCTCTGTTGCCTGCAGCATACATCTCTTTCTCGGGCTACTTCCATTCCCCAAATGCAGCTCTCCTTAGCAGCCGGCTCATAGCTCTGGGGTTTCTAACATCATGGGGTCTGCATCCCAGACTTTGTTTTCACAGTTTCATGCAATGGCCTCTTCCTGTCTCTGTTGTCCTTGGGACCTTTCATATAGGGACTTCCTGCTGCATACTGCCTGGCCTCAGTGCCTCTTTGAAACTGTGGAGGAAGAATCTCCAGTCAATTGACTCTTGCATCCTTTATACCTCAAACTCCAATACCACAAGGATGACGTGGCCAAGTTCCATTACCAGCAAAGGGGATGAACCTTTGCTCCCTTGAATCATATTAGCAGCAGAATTTTTTTGTTGTTGTTGTTATTGGTTTCTAGGAGCAGGAAACTCCACTGGGCCTTTTCCTTTCACCAGTTGGAAGCTTGGCTGGCTGAGCTCTTGCCCCGAGGGCACCCTTTTCTTTATTTTGGTGCAGAACAGGTAGCCTCTCTGTAACACTGCTAATCTCCTTATCTCTTTCAGCTCAAGCCTTGGCTACAACATTAAATTTCCTGGTGTTCTTTTTCTACCCAACTGTACATTTTTGTATTTCTTTCTGCCCTACTTGTTCTTTTTCACTGTAGATCTACATTAGAGTCATTAATAATAGCCATGCCACAGATTCAAAAGTATGTTATGTTGAAATTTTCTCTGGCAAAAAGAGAAATTGTCCATTACTTGTTAATTTCGCCACAGGAAAATTCTCAAGACACTGGCAGAAAACATCCTGAAACCTTTTGAGCAAGTCCTCTGTAGTTCCCATTGCTCTCAGCATTACTGGCTTCTAGGCACCTACTAAGAAAGTCCATTAAGCCCTGCTTAATGGTTAAGCATTCAACCACTTTTCTAGCCCAAAGTTTCCAATGTAGTATTCCGTATTTCTCAAAACCAAACCAAACCCAACCAAACCCAACCAACCAACGAAACAAACAAACAAATAATCAAACAAAAACCAGTCATGTTTTGGTACGTCACAGCAACAGCCTATTTTCTGGTACCAACGTCTATATTAGTTCCTTTTCTGTTGCTGTGACAAAATACCATAGATAAAGGTATCGTGTAGATGGAAGGTGTGTTAAGGGATAAGAGTCTGTCATGGCAAGGAGCCATGGCAGCAAGTGGAAGGCATGGCAACAGGAGCAGGAAAACAGAGAGTCCATGTCTTCAGATGCAACCATGAAACACGAGTGGACTGAAAGTGGCACAAAACTTTTCATCTCAAAGCCCACCCCAGCACAATACTTCCTCCAGTAAACCTGCACCTCTTAAACCTCCCCAGACAGCACCATCACCTGGAGACCAAGTGTTCAAACAGACGAGTCTATTGGAGACATACTCATTGAAACTACTACACCCCTGTAGCTATGGAAACAGGTATTGAAAACCTTTGACAATGTACCAGAGCCATATAGCTAAGTAAAAGGATGGCAAAACTAACTCTGACCAACTTGAAGTCACATTCCACATTGTTCTGGCCACTCACAATATTCCTTTTGGACAACCAGGGTATATATACATACACATGTATATGAATATAATCATATATCCAAATTTTTATGATACTAAAAGGAAAATTAAGCTGTACATGGAAGTGCATGCTTCTAATCCCAGCACTTGAGAAGTATAGATGTGGGGATCAGGAGTTCAACTTCAGCCTGTCTACATGGTAAGTTTGAAGCTAGCCTGGGTTCCACAAGATCTTATCTGAAATGTTCCATCCTCCAAATCTCTATAAAGCTAATACATGTTAACTGGTGAAAACATATTCTACACCCAAATACAACCAATGTTAGAATCTTGATTGATGTATTTAGCCTTTATTTTTTTTATTAACTATTTATTTACTTTACATCCTGACCTCAGTTTCTCCTCCCTCCTCTCCTCCCCGTCCCTTCCTCTCCCCTCCCTTCCTGCCATCCACCCGTCCTCCCATGGGTATCAACCAGCCTTGGCATATCAAGTTGCAGTAAGACTAGGTGCATCTTCTTCTATTGTGGCTAAACAAGGCAGCCCAGTTAGGGAAACGGGATCCAGAGGCAAACAATGTAGTCAGAGACAGTCTGAGCTGCTGCTTTAGATGTCCCACATGACGACTCTGCTGCACAACTGTTACTTAAGTGCAGAGGGCCTAGGTCTGTCCCATGCATGCTCTCTGGTTGGGAATTCAGTCTCTGTGAGCCCCTGTGGGCCCAGATTAGTTGGTTTTTCTTAGGCTTCTTCAATCCTTTCTCTCCCTCTTCTATAGGATTCCCCAAGCTCCACTTAATGTTTGGCTGTGGGCTTTGACATTTATTTCCATCAGATGCTGGGTGAAGCCTCCTTGATGACAGTTAAGCTAGACTCCTGTCTGTATAGCAGACAGTATAGCAGAGTATCAGCAATAGTGTCAGAAGTGAGCTCCCTCTCATGGCATGGGTCTCAAGCTGGACCAGTCATTGGTTGTTCCTTCCCTCAATTTCTGTTCCATCTTTCACCCTGAAACATCTTGTAGGCAGGACAAATTGTGGGTCTAAGGTTTTGTGTCTAGGTTGGTGTCCCAATCCCTCCATTGAAGTCTTACCTGGTTACAAAAGATGGTGGGTTCAGGCTCCATATTCCCCATTGCTAGGAGTCTTAGCTAGGGTCACCCACATAGATTCCTGAGTTTCCATTGTCCTAGGTTTCTAGCTTGTCCAGAGATGCTCCCCCAATTCACTTGTCTCTCCCAGTACTCTCTCCTTCCATCCTTCCCTCCACCTCATCCCTGCTGTTTCCATCCCCACCCCCTCCTCACCCAGACACCCAGTCCCCTCTAAAGCCTCCATCTAATCTAATTCCGTTTCTCAGTGAGATTCAAGCATCCACCCCGCCCCCTTGTGCCTTTCTTGTTTCTTAGCTTCTTTGGGTCTGTGGTTTGTAGCATGGATGTGGTTAATATTCACTTATAAGTGACTGCATATCACATGTCTTAGGGTTTCCATTTTTGTGAAGAGACGCCATGACCAAGGCAACTCTTATAAAGGACAACATTTAATTGGGGCTGGCTTACAGGTTCAGAGGTTCAGTTCATTATCATCATGGCAGGAAGCATGGCAGCATCCAGACAGGCATGGTGCTAGAGAAGGAGCTGAGAGTTCTACATCTTGATTTAACTACAGCCAAGAGAGGATTGTCTCCCAGGCAGCTAGGAGGAGGGTCTCAAAGCTCAGTCCCACAGTGACACACTTCCTTCAAGGCCACATCTACTCCCACAAGGCCATACCTCCTAATAGTGCGACTTCCTGGGCCAAGCATATTCAAACCACCACACCATGTTTGCCTTTCTGGACCTGGGTTACTTTTTTTTTTTAAAGCAAATTTGAGCTCAAATTTGAGTATAGAATTATGTTCAATTCTATATTCCCATTGTCTCACAAACATCTTCAGTTAGATTTCTTTTTTTCTACATTTATTAATTTATTGATCTATTATGTATGTGATGTGGTATGCATATAGAGAGGTCAGAAGATGACTTGTGGAAGTCTATTTTTTCCTTCCACTGTCAGTCCCTGGAATCAAACTCAGGCCATCAGGTTTGGCACCTTTACCTTCTGAGCCATCTTGCTGGACTCTGATTAGAATTCTTTATAAACATTTAAAGTACCACAAGATACTCTATTGAATGGATATAGGTACAAAATTAATTTCTGTAATGGTTTTGGCATATTCCTATTTTTTCATGTTTAGTCCATAGTTGAGGCTTAAACTCATCGACTAGCCTTCACTTCCCAAGTGCTGGGATTAGGGCATACAGTACCACACCTGGTTTTTTCTTTCTTTAGATTTTTTTTGGGGGGGGGTCAGGTTTAGGGCTTTATTGTTTTTCTTGTATCATATTTTGGGAGGTTAGTATAAAGATTATTATTTAAGAGAATTAGGAAAAGCAATGCAGGCATCTGGAAACAGTAGTATTTTATGAGAACTTTGGAGTATGTGATAAATGAATAAGATAGCATCTTTGATAAGAAGATGGCATAAGACGGTATTCAGTGAAAAACAAGAGCCTTAGCCTTCATCTTCCATTCCCCAGTTCTACACGGAGGATCTCCACTGTTAGCACTTCCTTGTGTGACTGTTAGGTGGATAGTCTAAGCCTACACAGTCATCCGTCAGTAGCCAATGGGAACTGGTTCCAGGACTCTCCTTGGATACCAAAACCCACAGACACTCAAGTTCCTTATGTAAAATGATGTAGTATTTGCATAATAGCCTACACACATCCTCCCATATACTTTAAGTCATCTCCAGATTATAATACCTAATATAATGTAAATGCTATGTAAATAGTTATTATACTCTGTTATTTAAGGAACAATGACAAAGAAAAATTCTTTATATGTATAGTACAGACACAATTAAAAAAAATTCAATTCTTAGTTGAAACTGCAGATAGAGGACCATGATATGAAGACCAATTGCATTTACAAGTTCTGGGAACTAGAATGAGGACACATGCTTGTGTGCTTCGGTATATACAAAGGGTTCTTTGGTCTTTTTTAAACTGAATTTCACTGTGCAGCTCTGGCTGGCCCCAGACTGGTCTCAAATTCATTGCAATCATCCTGCTTCAGCCCCCAGAGTGCTGGGATTACAAGTGTGAGTCACCACATTCAGCTTGTACGTTCTTAAATTTTTTTTTAATTAAAATATTGCATCATTTCCCCTCTGTCTTCTCCTTTCAACCCCTCCCATGTTCTCTCCCACTCCCTCTCAAATTCATGGCCTCTTTTTCTTTAATTATTGTTGGCATACTTGCATGTAGATACAACCTGCTGAGTTGATTAGTGTTACTTGCGTGTGTGTGATTTCAGAGCTGAGCAATTGATATTGGATAACCAATTAAGGGGTTCATCCAGGGAAAAACTGGATCTTCCTCAATCATCAGTTGTTAATTGCTTGTATTGCTTCATTTAGAGGTGAGGACCCATGAGATTTCCCCACATACACTGGATATTAACTATTGTTGGGAGTGTTCAGGTTTCTCTCTCTCTCTCTCTCTCTCTCTCTCTCTCTCTCTCTCTCTCTCTCTCTCTCTCTCTCTCTCTTTTGTCAACCTGAGATTTCCTGGCTGTAGCTTCCGTTTTACAGCTAGGAGATATGATGTCACAGCAGATGTCCTGGTCTTCTGGCTCATATAATCTTTCTGCCCCTCTTCCCTGATAGTAGGTGCAGGAGTTGCATTGTAGATGCGTCTGTCTATTGGGCTTAGGAACCCCATTATCAGTTGCTTTCTGCATTCTGACCAGTTGTATTTTCCCTATAACTGTAGGGGGGGTTGGTTTTTTGTTTTGTTTTGTTTTTTTGCAAAGGGAAGCTTCTTTGCTGAAGGCTGAGAACTACATTTATCTGTGGGTATAAGGATAAACACTCAGAATGCAGTTGGAAATTATGCTGGTCTAGTAAACTGGTGGTAGTAGGTTCATTCTCCTCTAAGATTCATAACCTCACTGGCCTGGGGTAGTTGGCTAGGTTTCTGTTATCTAATAGTTTTCTCCAAGATCAAAACATTCCATTTATGAAGGGAGCTCCGTAAACAGGGAGGCAAAAAAAAAAAAAAAAATCTTCAAGAATGCCCTGAAACTAGCCAGATTCACTAGGTCCCTCCCTACCAGAGTAAACAGTAAAAATCTGAGAGTCCCACTCACAGGAAAAACAAGCTGAGCTGCACTTAAGACTTGCAGATAAGCTGAGCTTCAAAGAAGATTCGGCAGAGAAAAAAACTGCAGACTAGACTGGCTGCCTAGCTGCCTGGAAGAGGTTTAGACCAACTGAGTCACTTGGATGGAATACTCCTTAACCTACTGAGCTTCCTGAATGCTGTGCAGTGTGCTCCAGGTTTCTCAGCTTTTGTGAGCTTTCACACATGCTGGAGTGGGCCTTGGTGATGGAGTTGTCTTTATGTCATTTCAACTTCTGTAAGTAACCCCTCACCCACTATGCTGGCTAGTTTTATGTTAGCTTGACACCAGCTAGCGTTATCTGAAAGGAGGGAACCTCCGCTGAGAAAATTTCTCCATAAGACATTTTAAAAATTAATGATTGATGGGAAAGGACCCAGCCTATTGTGGATGCTTTCGTTCTTAGACTCATGGTTCTGGATTCTGTAAGAAAGCAGGCTAAGCAAGCCAGTAAGCAGTACCCTTCTATGCCTCTGCATCAACTCCTGACTCCAGGTTCCTGCTCTGTTTGAGTTCCTGTCCTGGATTTCTTCAATGATACACTAAAATGTAGAAATGTAAGCCAGATAAACTCTTTCCTCCCCAGTTTGCTTTTTGGTCATAGTGTTTCATCACAATTAAAAACCCTAAGTCACCCATATTCTTGTAAGTAACCCCAATAAAAGTCATTGGTTCACAAGTTGGACTTTGATGGTATCCATACTTTGGTCTCTTATGGGTTACCTATTTGGGGTAAGTAGACAATTGTTTTCTTGTCCCAGGAAAAGTTTTGTCACACAAGAGTTTCTAGTACCAGATATGATTTCCCTCCAGCTGTACAAGCCTTAAGTCCAATCAGACAGCTGTTGATAACCACCAAGATATGAGTATCACTATCGTACTTTAAGGGATATCTTGCTATAATGATCATTGTTGTGCTTCATAGTTATTACAGCTGGTTACTTCTATTCATTATTTTCCTGCCTTGGCAGCTTGCATAGCAACTTCTGGTGCTATGAGGCTAGTCCTCAAGAAAGATGGATGTTAATGAGTCAGGCCCAGCTAAAATGTTTCACAGCCTGTATCAAAAGTGTGTAGTTTCTTCAGCAATAGGGAATTACCCTTCAACTTCTGGGTGACAATCAAGGGCAAAAGCAATAGCTTATATTACTTTGGGACTCTCTTGGACTCCCTTGACCAAAAACTCAAAAAGAAGTTTCTCATATCTGGTACTGGGCATTCTGTTAGATAGTCCATGACTCCTTAAGTAGCTTTATTGATATATAATTCATAAACCACAGAAATTACTCTTTACAGTATAGAATATAATGGCTCTTAGCATATTCATGCAGTTGTGCAACTGTCGCTACAATATGTTTTGGGATATTTTCATATTGCCACAAAGTTATCCTACATCTCACAGCTATCGCCCATCAGTATCCTCATTACCCCACTCTGATGTAACCATTAGTTTACTTTCTGTCTCTATAGGCTTGCCTTTTATTAATATTTCATATAAAATGAAATAATACAGAATATGACCTCCTTTGACCAACTTCTTTGACTTAGCATGTTTCCAAGGCTCATCCATGTTTTAACATATAGTTATGACTTTATTCATTTTTAAAATATTTATTTATTTAGTGTGTGTGTGTGTGTGTGTGTGTGTGTCCATAGAGGTCAGAAGAGGGCTGGAATTGAAACTATAAACAGTTATGAGCCACCATGTAGTTGCTGGGAATTGAACCTGGGCCCTCTGGAAGACCAGTCAGTGCTCTTAACTGCTGAGCCATCCCTCCAGCCCCCTTACTTTACTCATTTTTTAAAATACATGTAATTGCTGAGGACATAGCTCTTAGATCAGGGACAGAGTGTGTGCCTGGCGATTGTGAAGCCTTATGTTCAAGTTCTAGCACTGCATGTGTGTGTTGATATGTGTGTGTGTGTATATATATATGTGTGTGTGTGTATGTATGTATATATATTATATAATATATATGTATATATTATATAATACATATAATATATGCATCTATTTTCAAAGGAGTTTCACATTTACAAAAAAATTAAAGTACAGAGTTCAAAGTTCACATGTATTCTCATCCTATCCTACTGTCCTCTATTAGTAGCATCTTGCATCAATATGGTATGTTTGTTATAAATGGTGATCTAATATTAGTACATTATTACATTATTAAGTACATTATTGATTAAGCCCATAGTTTACATTAGGGTTTGCTCTCAATATTGTATATTGCACAACTCTCTCTTTTAGTTAGGGTCCAGGGAAGTCTTAAACTGCTTCAGTCTCCCACACGCTGGGACTTCAGCTGTCAACCACGATGCCTTGCTCATTCTATGAGTTTTGACAATGTGTGACATAAATGTCATTTGGCTTCATACACAATAACTTCACTGCCTCAAAAATTCCCTGTGCTTGAAACTTCCTCTTGCAGCAAAAGGGAACAAATATAGAGGCCAATAGCCAGACATTTCAGAGTGAGAGACCTTAGTATACTCAACCCTAAGGGATATTTCTATCAAATCCCTCCACTCAGAGCTCAGGGATCCCAGTGGAAGAAGAGGCAGAAGGATAGTAAGAGCCAGAGGGGGTGGAGAACACCAGAACAAGGCCCTCTAAGTGAACTGAGCAAAGCTCATATGAACTCACAGAAACTGAAGCAGCACACATGCACAGGGCCTGCATGGGTCAACACCACTGTGCTTATATTATGGCTTCCAGTTTAGTGTTGTTATGGGATTCTTGAGTGTGTGAATGAGTGGGTCTCTGATTCTTGTACCTTTGCTTGGTCTCATTTCCTTCTGTTGGTTTGTACCAAGTTCAATGTGATAGTTTTGTTTTGTCTTATTATATTTTATTTAGTTATATTTTGGAAAAGTGAATGAATGAATAACCAGTAGGGTAAAGGTTAACAACTGTCATCTCTGGGAGAGGGAAAATCAGTTTTCTCTGTGGAGTGACACTGGGTATATCAACCACTCTAGGACAGGCCTCATATTCAGGAGTAGTTGACCAATACATAATGGACTGCACAGTGCTTATATTTGGTTACAGTTTGGTGTTTTGTTTTGTTCTTGGTTTTGTGTTTGTATTGGGTTTTTGTTTGTTTGTTGAGAAAGAACTTAAAATTGGGTGAGTAGGGAGGAGGAGAGGATCTGGAAGGACTTGGGGGAGGGGAAGAATATGATCAAAATTTAAACTAAAACTTGTTTTAAATAATAAAAAGTTCTCTATGCTCTATCTTCTTATCCTTTCTCCTCCAACCCCCAATAACCACTAATTTAAAATTCATTATCATCATCATCATCATCACCATCACCATCATCATGATGCAGAGTTCAGAAGACAACTTCTTGTAGTTTGTTCTCTCCTACCTTTATATGGATTCCAAGGAGGAAAACTAAGGTGGCCAGGGTTTCTCAGCAAGAACTTGCACCTGTTGAGGCATCTCACTAGACCTAAACACTGAGTTTTCTAAGACAAGATGTGGCTATGTAGCACAAGCTGGACTCTGGATCCTCCAGGATGAACTCTGCATCCTCCTGCTTCTACCTCTCAAATGGTAGAGTTAAGGACATGTACTCTACTCAGCAACCTTCTCCCCTTTGACACTGTCATCATAGTTTAGCCTTTTCCAGAATATGACATTATTGGACTCATACAGTATGTCATCATACTAGATCATCCTCCTTCACTGTTAAGGTTTATCTATGCCTTTTTATGACTTGTCTAGCCATTTCTTTTTATTCTTGAGCTAATATTCCATTATATGGATTACCATAGTACTTTGCCTGCTGAAGTAAATTTTGGTCGTTTTCAATTATGGGTAGTTATGAAAAAGCTATTATAAATGTTTATGTGCAGATTTTTTTGTGTGTGGACTTATTTTTAAGTCATTTGGGTGAATAGCCAGAAATACAACTATTGGGTTATGTGGGAAGATGATGTTTATCTTTGTAAGAAACGCTTAAACTATATCCCGAAATGATTGTTCTGTTTTGCATTTCCATTAGCAGTTAATGAATTCTTGTTTCACATCCTCATCAGCATCTGATGTTGTCAGTGTTTGGAATGCAGCATTTCTAATAAGTGTGCCTTGATAATCATTTTAACTTTCAATTTCTGATGACACATGATGTTGAGCATCTTTTACTGTTCTTCTTTGCTGTCTGTATATTTTCTTTGCTGAGAATCTGCTCAGAAAAATTTACCCATTTTAAAGCTGGTTTGTTTCCTTGTTGTCTTTGAAAGGTTCTTTGTTGCATGCGGCTGTAGTTCTGTAGTAGAGTGCATGCTTAGCTGATGGGACACCCTAGTTTGGTCCCCAGCACCAAAGAAGTTCTTTGCATGTTTCGAATACCAGGCCTTCCTGGTATTCCTTCCTTTCTCTCTTTTTGTTTTTTTGAGACAGAGTTTCTCTGTGTAGTCTTGACTATCCTGTAAATTGCTCTGTAGACCAGGCTGGCCTCTAACTCAGAGATCTGCCTGCCTCTACCTATCGAGTGCTGGGATTAAAAGTGTTCACCCAGCACTTCCTGGCAAAATTTTTTGTTTCAACAAAACACAACTTACTGATTTTTTTCTTTCCTATAGTGTCTGTGTAATGTTAGATCTAAAAAGTCATTGCTAAAGACAAGGGAACCTATATTTTACTTGTTAAATTTTTAAAATTCCATAATTTTGCATTTAAAATTTTTATTAATTTATTTACTTTAATCCAGACCCAGTTTCCCCTCCCTCTTCTTTCCTAGACCTCCCTCATCCACTTCTTCCTTTCTCCTCAGAAAAGAGGAGGTCTCTCATGGATCTCAACCAGCCCTGCCATATCAAGTTGCAGTGAAACTAGGTTCATCTTTTCTTATTAAGGCTAGACAGGGCAGCCTAGTAGAGACAGGCAACAGAATCAAAGCCCCTGCTCCAACTGTTAGGAGTCCCACATGAAGACCAAGCTACACAACTGTTACACATTTGCAAAGGGCCTAGGTCAGTCCCATGCAGGCTCCTTGGTTGGCAGTTCAGTCTCTGTGAGTTCCTATGGGCCCAGGTTAGTTGATTCTATGAGTTTTCTTGTGTCTTTGATGCCTCTGGTTCCTACAATCCTTCTCTCCCTCTTCCACAGGGATCCCCAAGCTCCACCAGCCTAATATTTGTCTGTGTATGTTTCCCTCAGCTGCTGGATGAAGCCTCTCAGATGACAATTATTCTGGCTCCTGTCTACAAGTATAGCAGAATGTCATTAACAGTGTCAGGGGTGAACTCCCTATTATGGCATAGGTCTCAAGCTGGACCAGTCATTGATTGGCCAGACATTCCCTCAATTTATGTTCCATCTTTACTCTAGCACATCTTGTAGGCAGGACAAACTGTAGGCTGAAGGTTTTGTGGGTTGATGTCCCAGTACCTTCATTGGCAGGCTATGAGAGATAGTTGGATCAGGCTTTAATCTCCCATTGGTAGGAGTCTTACCTAGGGTCACCCTCATATATTTCTGGGAGTTTTCATTGCCCTGAGTTTCTAGCTTTTCCCAGAGGTGCCCTTCTCCCATTCCAGTTCTCTCCCAGTACTCTCTCCCTCAGTCCTCTTCTCACTTGAACCGTCCTGTTCCCATCCCTGTTCCTGCCCCTATCCAGTCCCCTACCCACAATATCTATTCTATTTTTCCTTCTTAGGGAGATTCATGTGTCCCCCTTGATCCCTCTTTGTTCTTTAGCCTCTCTGGGTCTATGTATTGCACTATGATTATCCTTTACTTTGTATCTAATATCCACTTATAAGTGAGGACATACCATGCATGTCTTTCTGGGTCTGAGTTACCTCACTCAGGATGATATTTTTCTAGTTCCATCTATATGTCTGCAAATTTCATGATGTCATTGTTTTAATAGCCAAGTAATATTCCACTGTGTAAATGTACCACTTTTTTTATCCATTCTTTAGTTGAGGGACATCTAGGTTGTTTTCAGTTTCTGGCTATTATGAATGAAGTTGCTATAAACATAGTTAAGCAAGTGTCCTTGTGATATTGGTGGATTATCCTTTGGGTATGTGCTCAGGAGTGGTATAGCTGAGTCTTAAGGTATAGGTCTACTCTGAATTTTCTGAGAAGTCACCAAATTGATTTTTATAGTGGTTATCTTAGGATTTTATTGCTGTGAACAGATACCATGACCAAGGCAACTCTTATAAGGATGTCATTTTAATTGGGACTGGGCTTACAGGTCCATTATCATCAAGGCAGGGGCATGGCATCATCCAGGCAGGCATGACACTGGAGGAGTTGAGAGTTCTATATCTTCATCTGAAAAAGACTGGGTCCCATGAGGTTAAGAGGAGTGTCTCATTGCCCACCCTCACAGTGACATACTTCCTCCAACAAGGCCACACCTACTCCAACAAGGTCACACCTCCTAGAAGTGCCACTCCCAGGACCAAGCATATTCAAACCATCACAGTGGTTGTACAAGTTGCACTCCCACCAGCAGTGGAGGAGTGTTCCCCTTGCTCCACATCCTCACCAATATGTGCTGTCACTTGAGTTTTTGATCATAGCCATTCTAGTGGGTATAAGAGGGGATCTCAGGGTCATTTTGATTTGCATTTCCCTGATGGCTAAGAATGTTGAACATTTCTTTAAGTGCTTCTTGGTCATTAGAGAGTCCTCTGTTGAGAATTCTGTTTTGATAAGTACCCCATTTTAAAATTAGGTTATCTGTTTTGTTGATGTTTAGTTTCTTGAGTTGTTTTTTTTTTAAATATATTTTGGATATTAGCGCTCTGTCAGATGTAGGGTTAGTGATCTTTTCCCAATCTCTAGACTGTTTTGTCCTATTGATAGTGTCCTTCACCTTACAGAAGCTTTTCAATTTCATGAGGTCTCATTTATCAATTCTTGATCTTAGTGACTGTATGATTGATGTTCTGTTCATAATGTTTATATTAAGGCTTATAATCAATTTTGATCTACTTTGTGAAGAATGTAAGTTCTGTCTAGGTAAGTGCTTTGCCATGTATATTTCTTTTGCCATGTATATAATGTCCCAGAAACATTTGTTTAAGAAATCATTTTTTCGCCATTAAATTACCTTTGCTCCTTTGTCCAAGATCATAATTTGGACACTCAGTGTTTATTAAAATGTTTAAGAGTCTGCTTTTTAATTTGTGAAGACACTCTAGATCCACACTGCTGACAACTAAATGCACTTTGTTGCAAGTGATGGGAGGCTGTCAGTGTCTTCCTGTTTTGATATCTTCTAAAAGCAACTTATACCTGATGACATATTACCATAGTGATTAAGGCAAAGAAGTAGAACTTGAATTGATTGTCAATGAGGTTGGGCTGTAATACTTCCCATTAATAAGAACCTGCTGTGGGCCATAGAGTGTGCTGGGAACTTTATAAAGATGTTCTCTGATTCCCTATGGGGAATTTTGGAAGATGAAGTGAGACTGGTTTGATTGGCTAGTAATAGCTGAGCTAGGAGAAGAACTCAGCAAGATAAGATGGCGTGAGACCCTACCTACTGTAGGAGAAAACCAATGCATCTCTGGTATTTGGAGAAGGCACTCTAGTGTAGTAAACTATGAACTGAAAACTTGATGTTCTCATCCTAGTGTTGCTGCCCACTGGTTATGAAATAGACATATAGTCTCTTTAAACATTAGTTTTACTGTCTGGTTACATCATCTGTTTTTTTTTTTTTTAAGGAAATAAAATTAAGTCATGACTTGAAAGCAGATTTGTAAGGTCTAAAATGCTACACAAATGGATGTGGCTACTATTTATCTGGCTATATGAGCCTGGAGTCTCTTCTACCAGAGACCATAATTTTCTTCAGAATTAAAATTGAGCTAAACATAGTGGCACATGCTTGTAATCCCAGTACTTGGAAAGTGTATACATGAAGATGATCTGATGGTACAGCGAATAACCTATGGCAGCCATATTTCAGAGTTTGAATGAGTAAGTCTAAGTATATAGCAAGCCAAAGTAAAATAATAAATAACAAATGATTGCTAGATAGATAGATAACAAAATAACAACTTAGATGTTCAAAACATCCAGTAGACATCAACTGACTGGGACCTTCAGGTAGTCAACTGAAGTTCCTCATTGTGTTTTCTCTCCCTGGCTGCACTCCCAATGATAGAACTGTCCATGGGTGAAATTGCAGCTTCGAAGTTTCCAGTGTAGGCATGTTAAATAATGTGGGATGAATAATAGTTAAATCAATTAGAAATGGTTTATCCTCTACCTATTTTTTTCTTTTTAAAGGTTTTATTTATTTATTTATTTATTTATTACTGAAAATTCCATTTTATTTTTATTTTATTGGATATTTTCTTTATTTACATTTCAAATATTATCCCCTTTCCTGCCCCTCGACCTCCCAGTCCCATTCCCCCTCCCCCTGCTTCAATGAGGGTGCTGCCCCCCACACACCCACTCCTGTCTCCTTGCCCTCGAATTCCCTTACACTGGGAGATCGAGCCTTCACAGGACAAAGGGCCTCTTCTCCCATTGATGCCAGATAAGGCCATCCTCTGCTACATATGCAGCAGGAGCCATGGGTCCCTCCATGTTTACTCTTTGGTTGGTGGTTTAGTCCCTGGGAGCTCTGGAGGGTCTGGTTGGTTGATATTGTTGTTCTTCCTATGGGGTTGCAAACCCCTTCAGCTCCTTCAGTCCTTCCCCTAACTCCTCCATTGGGGTCCCCCCTCTAGCTATTTTTAAGGGCACAATATTTTAACTCTTTGGCTGTTTTGTGATTGCTGGCTCCCTCTCTCACAGAGTCAGGCAGAATAGCCCATCCTAAATCAAGTGAGCTTGGAGGGCACTTTGAGACAAACATGCTTCAATCTGAAATGGATCGTGAACAATCCCAAATTTAAACTTAGCTTCTTAGTGAACTGAAACAGCACATGGCAGTTTACCAATGTACATTATAGAAGACAGAGAGTTTGAGGATACTCTGTACTACATAGTGAATTCTGGATCAGCCTAGACCAAAAAAAAAAAAAAAAAAAAAAAACTAAAACTAACTGTGCTGTAATCTCAGTACTAGGGAGGTAGGGGCAGGATGATAAAGAGTTCAAGGTCACCATTGGCTGCACAGGGAGATGGAGGCCAGCCTGAGCTACATGACTCTATCTCAATAAAGAAAAGGAAAGAAGAAAAGAAAGATAAAAAACATTAAGCCAGGTGGTAGTAACAAACACTTTTAATCCCAGCACTTGGGAGACAGAGGCAGGCAGATCTCTCTGAGTTCAAGGCCAGCCGGGTCTACAGAAAGATTTCTAGGACAGCCAGGACTACACAGAGAAACCCTGTCTCAAAAAACAAAAACAAATAAATAAACAAAAACAGAAAGAAAGAAAGAAAGAAAGAAAGAAAGAAAGAAAGAAAGAAAAGAAAAGAAAGAAAAAAGATTATATTTTATATTGAGAAACATTTTTTTCTATGTATCAGGGGATTCTAGGGAAGTCCTTGGGCAAATTTTAAATTGGCTAACAATTCTAAACTTACTGCACCTTATATTTCTTAGTAGCTATGATAAGTAGCCTTTAGGATGGCCCTCGATGATTCCTACTTTTTTTATTCTTTAATTCTTTTTTACAGTCTAGTCTTCATTCCCCTCCCAGTCTGCCCCCCACAACTGCTCTCCATCCCATACCTCTTCCCCTCACCAGTCTCCAAGAGGATGCCCCCCTTATTCCCACCCCACCAGACCTCCCCACTCCCTGGGGCCTCAAGTCTCTCGAGGGTTAGGTGCATCTTTTCTGACTGAGCCCAGACCCAGCAGTCTTCTGCTATATATGTGTAGGGGCCTCATATCAGCTGGTGTATGCTGCCTGGTTGGTGTCTCAGTGTCTGAGAGATCTCAGGGGTTCAGGTTAGTTGAGACTGCTGGTCTTCCTGTGGGGTCACTCTAATCCTCAGCTTCTTGCAGCCTTTCCTTAATTCAACCACAGGGGTCAACAGCTTCTGTCCATTGGTTGGGTGCTAGTATCTGCATCTGACTCTTTCAGGTGCTTGTTGGGCCTCTCAGAGGGCAGCTCTGATTCTTCCTTTTGATATTGATGTTTATGTGTAATCCCTTCCCTGAGGATGTAAATTGACATACAGACTAGTGTACAATTCATGTATATGACAAAAGTGATGGAATTTGACTTAAGTGTTTAGGTTACATAGAACTGAGACTTCTATCTTGCTAAACAATGATCCTTTACCTTGGTGTGGTGTGGTGTGTTTGTGTGTGTGTGTGTGTGTGTGTGTTACTGGATCTCAAATTCAGGGTCCTTCACATTCCATCAATTGCTTTACCTGTGACTTACACGTCTGGTCCCTTTGTTAGGTTTGATGAAGCAAGTTGCCATGCTAGAGAGGTTATGTGTCAGGAAACTGAAGACCAGGAATTGAGGGGGTTCACAGTCCAACAGTCATTAAAGAATTGAAAATATGACAATAACCACCTGATCTTGGGTGTGATCCTTCCTCTACTGATTCTTCTAATGATTCCTAAACCCTGACTGACACCTTTATTGTAGTCTTGTGAGGCCCTGAGACAGAGAACTTGAGCTAAGTTGTGCTTACATTCCTGACCCATAGAGACTATGAGACAAATAGGGTTGTTGTTCTAAACAATTAAATTTGTGGATGCTACTCAGCAATAATTAATACAATAACCACCTCTTACATACATTCCTCTGCTCTGTTCTTTCCTGTATTTCATACAACTCTGTATTTCCCCTCCTTTAAAACTTTACTTAAATTTCTCTATTTCCTTCTAAACTTTGTCATTGTATCTTTCTGGAAACCTCACTGTACAGTTAAGGGGCTCTCTTATAGGTTATAAAATATGTGCATAGAGCTAATGAGATGGTTCAGCAGGTAACAACACTTGCCACTGAACCAACAGTCTGAGCTCAGTCCCCAGGATACAATATGAAAGGAGAAAACCTACTCCTACAAATTGTCCTTTGACCACTATGGTGCATGAGCATACACGTGTGTGCTTATGCATGTGTGTGTGTGTGTGTGTGTGTGTGTGTGTGTGTGTGTACAATAGCTAGATAAATACTGCAATAAAATAAAAATATGGGAAATGTTCACTATAAAAATGTTAATGCTCTTCAAATTGATTCATAAATTTCATGAAATTCAAATAAGTTTACATTGATCTTACATATATAAATTGTGTTCCTTTGGAAAGATAAAGATCTAGAAATAACCCAGAAAATTCTGAGATGACTAATGACTAATGAGTAACCACCAGTTTTAGCACTTAATGAAAGAAAGTGTGAGGCTGTAGAAATTAAAGCATAGTGCTACTGATTCAAAATGTAAAACTAGATTAATGGAATACAACAGAATGCTTTTAAAAATTGGATTCATAAAGAATTTAGCACCGGGCAGTGGTGGCTCACGCCTTTAATCCCAGCACTTGGGAGGCAGAGGCAGGTGGATTTCTGAGTTCGAGGCCAGCTTGATCTACAGAGTGATTTTCAGGACAGCCCAGGCTACAAAGAGAAACCCTGTCTCAAAAAAAAACCAAAAAAAAAAAAAGAATTTAGCACATTAACAATGATGAATTTATTTGTGAAAAGATAAATTGTGCAATTCATTTGTGATTTGGCAAAAATAAAGTCATATCTCCATCTTATTGCTTATGCCCAAATAAACTCCAACTGTTCCAGAAATATAAATATTAGGGGCTGGAGAGATGGCTCAGCATTTATAAGCACTTACTGCTCTTGCTGAAAATCCAGGTTAGGTTCTCAGCACCCACATGTTAGTTCACAGCTCTCTGTAATGACAGTTTCAGGGAATATAACATACTCTCCTGGTCTCTATTGGCTCCCTTGTTTATGTGGTGCACACAAACTCATGTGGTCTTACATACATACAAATAAATAAATAAATAAATAAGAAAGAAATAAAATTAATTACTTTAAAAATGTTTTAAATACTCAAATTAATGGGAAAAAAAGGAAACGGAAACTTCAAATGCCCACCAGTAGGTGAATGGATAAGCAAATTATGTCATAATTGCATGAGGGGACTGCTTAGCAAAAGAGGTATGGATTTCTGATGCAAGCAACAACTGGGATGAATCTCAGAGTTGTTATGCAAACTGAATGAAGCCAGACTTCCCCTCAAAAAAAACCCTCAATTTTTATGTTTTTCAAGATAACATGAAACATTGGATAGAAGTAAAAGCAATAGTACTTCAGCGAGAAGGCTGATTTTGAAGGGTCATTAGGAGGATGGAAATATGTATCTTGATAGAGAGGTGAGTTACATGAGTTCATGTTTTTATTGAAACTGGTTGAACTTTTCACTAAGATGTGAGCATTTCATTTTATGCAAATTATACCCCAATAAAAATTAATGTTACTATTATTAATGATAAGTGCTCAAAGGTTTAAAAGAAAGTGTGTATAGATGTTTATAGCCAACAGTGGGAAAGGACTTTTCGATGTGACTCAAAACCCAGAAAATCAGAAAGAAAAGATGATGTTTTCAGCATACTTTGTTTTGTTAGGTTATTGAATCATTAATTTATTTATGTATTTATGAAATACTAAAGTATTGCTTTCCAAGATTGTCCATTAACTTGAAAATACATACCCCAATCATTCCCAATAGCTTGAAAATACATACTTTTCATGTCTTCTTAACTAGCCCAGATGCTATAAGAACATGCTTTGGACAGATAATTGTTTTTATTTTTTATTATTTGAAATTAAAATATAATTCTATCATTCCCCCTACGCTATCCTTCTTCCAATTATTACCATGTGCTTACTCCCTTATTCTCTTTCAAATTCATGGTGTCTATTTCTTTCCTTGTATGTATGTGATTTCAAGACTGAGCATTTGGTATTAGACAGCTGATTTGGAGGCTCTTCCCTGGGGAAGACTGTTTCTCCTGCTCTCAGCATTCCTTAGTTGCCTGTGGTTCTTTGTCTACATTTGAGGACCCATGAGCTTTTCTCATTCCAGAGTAGCATGTCTATCAATGTTGTCCTTGTTCAGGTCATGTTTAGTCAGGTATACTGTAGAGACTTCATGGATGTAGCTTCTCTGATATTTCTAGGACACACAATCTAGCAGTAAACTTCCTCTTCTTACAATCTTTCTACCTCCTCATATACATGAGTTGTGTTGTAGCTGTATCTCTTGAGACTAAGCTTCACAACTCTGCATTTTGATTGGTTGTGGTTTTCTGTAATGGTTTCCATTTGTTGTATGGAGATGTTTCTTTGGTGAAGGATAAGATTTACACTTATCTGTAAGTATAAGGATAAATATTTAAAATGTAGCTAGGAATTACTCTGGTTTAGGAAAGTGGTGGTAGTGTATTCTCCAAGATCCATGATCTCACTAGATCAAGGTAGTTTACTAAGTTTCCAGTTCCAGACATGATTTCCTTCTAGCTGAGTGGGCCTTATGTCTAATTTAGAGACCTGTTGGTTGCTGTCAAGGTATACATACCACTACTACACTGTTATGTTCAATGTTCTATGTTGGTCATTGGTTTACTTCATAGGTTAGATGGGTACTTTGTAAACAATGCTATTATGTCTCCTAGTTCTGAAAGCTGAAAAGTCTGAGATCAAGGCACTGGAAGATCCAGTGTTTGATAAGCATGCATTGTTTATATGTGGTACTCTTTTATTTTTTTAAGCACTTTGCTTTCAGTGTTCCCACTATAAATTTTAGAGAACCTATGAAGAGATATCAATGGAAGGTCTTGCCTCAGGGTATGGCTAACAGTCCTACCTTGTGCCAAAAGTTTGTGGCTTCTGCCATAGAGGGCGTTAGAACCATGTGGAAGCAAATCTATATGATTCATTTCATGGATGATATTTTAATAGGAAAAGATGGAAAACAGGTACTCCAGTGCTTTGATGATCTTAGAACAGCTTTATAGGCTGCAGTACCAGAAAAGGTACAATTACAAGATCCATATACTTATTTAGGATTTCAGATTAATGGTCCACGTATTATTAATAGTAAGGCCACCTTGAGGACTGATTCCCTTAAGACACTTAAGGATTTTCAGAAATTATTGGGAGGCATTAATTGGTTACGACCATATTTGAAACTCACGACAGGAGAATTGAAGCCTCTGTTTGAGATTCTCAAAGGAGATCCTGACCCTAAGTCTGACAGGGCTCTAACAGAGGAGGGTAGAAAAGCCTTACAGAAGGTGGAGAGTGCTATTTCATCCCAATTTGTAACTCATATTAATTATTCTAAGCCTTTATATTTTCTTATTTTTAACACTAAACTAACTCCTACTGTAGTTTTTTGGCAAACTGCACCCATATTATGGGTTCATCTTCCCTCATCTCCTAAGAAGGTTCTTTATCCATACTATGTTGCTGTAGTTGATATTATTATGTTGGGCAGAGATAATAGTCAAAAATATTTTGGAAAGAATCCTGATGTAATAGTTCAACCCAATATAAGGCATCAGGTTAATTGGCTCATGCAGAGTTTCTGAAGTATGGCCTATTTCATGTGCCTCATTTGCTGGTCAGATAGATAATCATTATCCATCAGATAAATTGATTCAGTTTTGTAATTGCCATGCATTCATTTTTCCATCTCATACCACACATGCACCTATCAAGGAAGCATTGCTAGTTTTCACTGATGGTTCCTCATCAGAAACAGCTGCTTATGCCTTTCAAGATCAAGTAATATCCTTTGCTACATCATCTGTGTCAGCTCAATTGGTTGAGTTACATGCTGTTATTGCTGTGTTTCAAGCATTTCCAAATCGAACCATTAATATTTATATAGATAGCTCATATATAGCTCAATCTATCCCTCTGCTAGAAACTGCTGTGCAAATAAAGCATTCCTCAGAAGAAGCTGATTTGTTTTTAGAGTGCCAACAATTAATTTTGAGGAGAAAGTGTAAATTCTTTATAGGACACCTGAGAGCCCACACTGGGCTACCAGATCCTCTCTCTGAGGGAAACTCCAAGGCAGATCTAGCTACTCATATAGCTGCAGTGACTTTATCAGATCTGCCATCTAACTTGAGCCATAAAGGCTCATGAGTTATATCACCTTAATTCTAAAACTTTAAAAATTATGTTTAAAATTACCAGAGAACAAGCTAGACAAATTGTTAAACAATGTCAATCATGTGTTACACTTTTACCAGTTCCTCATTGGGGCGTAAACTCAAAAGGACTGATACCAAACAGTCTCTGGCAAATGGATGTTACTCATTATAATAAATTTGGCAATCAAAAATATATACATGTATTTGTAGATACATACAGTGGTTTCATTTACACGACATTACGATCTGGAGAAACAAGCAAGCATGTGATCACTCATATGCTTGCTACAATTGGTGTATTGGGTGTGCCTAAACAGATAAAGACTGACAATAGCCTAGGTTATACAAGCTCAAGTTTCCACCAATTCTGTGAAAAATAGGAAATACTACATAAAAACGGGTATTCCATATAATTCACAGGGCCAAGGTGTGGTAGAAGGGCGCATCAAACCATTAAATGTCAATTTGAAAAAATTAAAAAGGGGGAATGGTACCCTACCAAAGGATTCCCCCAGAAATATCCTTTATCACATGCTCTTTATTTTAAATTTTTTTAACTTTGGATTCTGAAGGGAAATCTGCTGCAGACAGATTCTGGCATCCTGATACCAAAAAGAATTTTGCAACAGTCCTCTGGAAAGACCCATTAACTGGAACCTGGAATGGGACAGATCCAATGCTTATCTAGGGAAGAGGTTCTGTCTACACACTGGCTGCCAGAGAGACTAATTAAACAAATAGACAACAATAACAAACCCAGGGAGGAGAAACCCCCTGAGAAGTGTAGTTTTTCTTTGCAGGAGACATGAAGGCCTTCAAACTGGAACAGATCAATGAGCAAACCTGACTTGGGAAGTTCTCAATGTGGAAGGAGACATCACCACCCGTACCTCCAGGGTGGCTCTATTGAACTCTTAATTCCCTAACTTATGATTTAGTGGAGAACATTGTGAAGATCCAGGAGAAAACCCACTACCACAGTTACTATAGTTATTTTTTGGGTTTGAGATTGACTGGAACAGGAACGGGGATTTCCTTACTTGTTTTGTTAAGATCAAAGCTAGAATCAGTTCTGTATTTCTATAGATTTAGATTCTGCTATAACACATTTGTAAACAGAATAGAAGAGGCTTATACTTTTTACTCCTTGGACAGAGGGAGTTATGTGTTGCCCTTAAAAAAGAGTGTTGCTGTTATACTGACTACTCAGGCATTACTAAGTCTCTTGTTTCTCAGGTCCATGTTGTTCAACAAATTGATGGCTTTTGTATGACAACAGATAGACGATATTCAAATAAAACCCATACAGGTCCATTATTATAGGCTGGAAGTAGGGGATTCTAAAACCTCTGTCATCAAGACTAACTAGGGTTAACCCCTAACTTATGTGCTAAGCTAGATAGTCAATGATGGGTAAGAGAACACTTCAAGACCCTTGCCCCAAAAAAGGGAGGCTTCACCATCCTGAGACAGGAGCTCAACCAATGGCTGTTGAGTATCCAAAGATGGGAAAGGGAGGCTGGGGTCATTTGTTCTGACCTAAGGCAGGCACAGTTTCTGTAAGTTTTCTCAGCCTTCCCTTTTGAAAAAAATTTAAAAAGGGGGACCTGTGGGGAGCTAACAGAAGGTGGTTATCATCCTTGCAGCCATCTTGAGCCATATACCCTGACAAGAGACTTGTTTACAACAGCCTACAACAGCTGAGCACACTCTGATAACATCTTGTTTTAGATACCCATGATCTTCCCTTGGGTATATGAGATTTAAAGGTGTGAGACTTAAAGGCGTGACTTAAAGATGTGATTTAGAGACAAGACTTAAAGGCGTGGCTTAGAAGTGAGACATATAAAAGGTGAGAGGCAGACAGAAGAAAGTACTTGAGACTTGGAGCAGGTAACTTGGAAGGAGAACTTGGAACTGGGAAAGAGACTAGCAACTTAGAACTAGGATAAGAACTTGAGACTTATCACAGCTGTAACTAGGATTAGGACCTGAGACTTGGTGCTAGGAACTAGGGACTTGGAACTAGGAACTTGGAAAGAAGAAGAGAGACTGAAGAATAAATGAGATTGAATCACACTCTGTCTGGTCTTCATTCTTCGAGTTCATCCTCACTCTCTCTCTTGCTGAACCCTGACCTGTGGACCGGAACAGCTTGGGACAGTACTGGCTCTAACAATTTAGCCCCCAAGGCTTTTGGTAGTGTGGGTTCCAACATTCATAGAGCGGTCTCTGACATTTTGGCCCCCAAACATGGGGTAGTGCGGTTCTCGACACATCCTCACATGATTAATGGACAGAAAGCAACTTACAAGATTTCTCAGGCCTCCTTTATAAGATCACTAATCATACTCATGAAGGTAGAGCCTTCCAAAGGCCTTACTTCTTAAAACTAACACCATGTAGACTCAACATACAAATTTTGGGAGAACACATACATGGCACAAAGAACTTTGTAGATGTCAAGGTAAGGATCTTGATAATAGAAAGAATATTCTGGATTGATTGGGTAGGCTCAATCCAATTACAAGTGAAAGATAAAGGAAAGTCAGAGAAGTGTAACAACTTGTTATGGAAACAAGAGAAGAAGAGAGGGGGAGGAAGAAAAGACAGGAAAAAAGTGGAGAAAGAAGAAAAATAAAAACTTTACATTTCTGACTTAGAAGGAAGTGGTCATAAACCAAGGAATGTGGGAAGCCTTTAGAAGTTGGAATTAGCAAGGAAAAAAATACAGAAATACTCCCCTTAACACTAAAGGACATGTCCTTTGCTTTTAGCCCTGAAAACCCATTTCAGGCTTCTGACTCCCAACACTGAGGATTGGACCCAGGGCCTTATACATGCTGAACATTTTTTTACATTGATTTATTTAGTGTGTGCACATGTGTGCGTGTGCCATGGTGCACATGTGAAGGTCAGAGGACAACTTGTGGGAGTGAACTCTCTCCTTCCATTATGTGGTTCCCAAGGATTCAATTCAGGTTTGGTGGCAAATACTTTTTCTTGCTAACCCATCTTGCTGACCCAGAGTATGTTATTTTAGCCATGGTTGTGATCTTTTATTATGCCAGAGATAAGAAACTAATACAAATAGCTTTAAAAAATTAAAACTGTATGTAAAGTGTATCATGGGAATTATTGTCAATAATCTGTCCTCATTCAGCTGTTCCCCCTTGAACTCTATATAGTAAATATTTATGTTAACATCTAGTGTAGTCATTGCTTCTTCTTTTTCTACTGGGCTTGAATAATATATATTTGTGTGTATGCATACAAGAAAACCTCAGGTGTCATCCATGGAGGGTCATCCACCTCCTTCAAGGCAATCACTCACTGGCTCAGAACTCATCAACTAGGCTATATTTGCTGGGCAATGAGTCTCAGGGATTCTGATATGTCTGTCTCTACAACATTGGGATTACAAGTGTAGGCTACCATACCTGCCATTTTTATGTGGGCTGTGAAGATTGAATTCAGGTCACTCTGCTTGAAAGGTATGTATTCTATCTAGCAACTGAGATTCTTCACTCCTATATGTAAACATATTTTCTTACCTTCTGCTTTTTTACACAAGGATAATCCCTTTTGCTCACTTTTCTTCAGATAACAACACAAGGTAGATAAATTCAACCATGTAAAGTTAAACATTTGTCAAATAATATCCCAAGTACAATCAAGAAATAAACTTGGGGAAATACTTGCACAAAACCCAAACTAAAATTTAAAAGCTGATTATTCATTGATAGAAAATTGCTCAAGTATATTATGTTGTGTTTATTAAATTAAAACTGTATGTAAAGTGTATCATGGGAATTATTGTCAATAATCTGTCCTCATTCAGCTGAATAGAATGATTTCAAATACACAGTAACAAATAAACAAGGCACTTGCAAAATACTATGTATATACAAATCCTTTGTAAATAGAATAGAAAATAGAAAGAGTATGTAGTAAACTATAAGTAATGGTTATTTTGGGGATTATAAAGGACTTTTTATCTTCTTCATTAAATATTTGTATAATGTTCAATTTTTAATATGTGGTATCACTTTAATTATCAGAAAAGGTTCAATTAAACATTCTCATCCCCATACCCTTTACTAGTTATGGGTCTATTTTGCAGTTGGTTAATTTTGTCTCTGGTAAACTGTAAGGGAAAATGAAATTAGAAATGTTGGAATTTCATTATTGAGACTGAATTTTGGCATTAGAAGTATTGGAAGGTGTGGCAGAGGTGTTTACTACTTACCAAACTTTCCAGTCCTCTTAGAATTTGGTGAGGTCATTGACTAGTTCTGGCCAATGGGTTGTGCAATTTAATAGCTGGTGCTCAATTGACCTACTCTTTCTTTCTCCAATATGACAACCATAAGCTAGATTAGTCAGCCACAAAGGTGGTAGAGCCTTCATTTGCTTGCCTGTCTGAGTTACCACTTAGAAAGGAACTCTTCTGACAAGCTGCTAGACCTGCAGTAGATTTTGCATAAACAAGACCCCATACTTCAACAGAGTCTTCTCTACAGCCCAGACTAGCCTTAAACTCATGATCTCCCTGATCTAGTCTCCTAAGTGCTGGGATTACAGGTATGCACCATCATAGCTAGCCAAATATACTTCTTGTTTATGTATGTGGGAAGTCATTTCAAGATGTTACTTTTCAAAGTTTAAGCCAGCCTACCCCAACTAATAGAATGTCCAGCAATTTATATGGGGCATAAGAGTCCTGGAGGAAAAGACAAGGTCATAAGCCAGGCCTGGCTATAGGATGTAACCTAACAGGATGTAATCATGAATGGCATGAATTGGTAGGATAATTCTTTCTTACCCATGATTAGAATAACACTTGCGCATACGGCTGTGCACCCTGCTATTCCACAGGTTTTGTTTTGAGACTAGGTCTCACTTTATTGCTCAGACAGGTCTCATGATTATGCCTCAACTTCATGAGGGCTAGGATTTTGTTTGTGCTACCATGTCCAGCTATTATCAAATTCTCGACTTCAGTAGCTTCCTTGAGAAATCACTAAATAACCCTGAACACTTTTCTGTTATTCCTTCAATTTTCAAAGTCGTAGGCAGGGTAATGTAATTGGCCATGTAGAGTCCCCAGGGGATAGAAGAAAGAAATATTTTGTGTACTAGAGGCTTCACTGGGAAATTCACAAGAAGTCTTATAGCTCAGTGGTAAAACACTTGTCTAGCATTCCCAAGTGCCTGAATTTGATCTCCACTACTGGCCTCCACCAAAAGTCACAAAACAACTTACAAACTAGGAGAAAACAATGCAAACCATATTTCTGATAAAGGACCAGATGCCAGACTATATAAGGACTCCTACAACTCAGTAACGATAAGACCCACAATCCATTTGAAAACTGGACAAAATACTTGAACAGAAAATGAAGATATGGAAATGGCCATGGAGCACTTGAAAAAATAAACTTATAGCTGGATGTGGTGACACATTCCTTTAATCCCAATGCTTAGGAGGTAGAGGCAAGTGGATCTCTGTGAGTTTGAGACCAGCCTAGTTTACCTGCTGAATTTCAGGCAAGCCATGGCGACATAGAAAAACCCTGACTCAACAAACAAACTCATAATACTACTGGCCATGAGGGAAATGCAAATCAAAGTCACTTCACACCTACTAGAGTATAATGTTTTAAAAGGAAAGTGTTGACAAGTGGAATCTTTGTATATTGCGCATGTGGATGCAAAATTATGAAGCCTCTGTGAAAAATTGATATTTCTTTTAAAGGGTAAACACAGAATTACCATATAAGCCAGTAATTCCACTCTTAGGCATGCACTCAAAGCAGTTGGGGAAAAGAATTCAAGCAAATATTAGAATACAAATATTTATAGAAGAGTTATTTATAATAACAAACATTGTAAAATGCACAAATAGTCGTAAACTGATGAGTGAATAAATGAAATGTGATATATGCAGTACAATTTAATACTTTCAGCCATAAAAGGGAGGAAATATTGATACATACTAAGTGAACACAACAGGTCACCTATTCCATGGTTACATTTATATGAATCACTGCACAAAGTTAATACAGATAAATACAAAGCAGACTAGTGGCTGCTATATAAGCTGGGTTAGGTGGTAATAAATAATGACTGATAAATGACTATGGAAGTTTTCTTTTGAAGTGATAAAAGTGATTTTAGAGCTAGGAAGAGAGGATACTTCACATGACATGCATAATAAATGCCATTAAATTATACAATTCTTGCAAATGTAACCAATTAATGAAAGCATTGTTTAGGTCACGAGATGGCTCAGTGGGTAAAGACTCTTGTTGCAAGTCTGATGACCCGAGTTTAATCTCTGGGATCCAGGTGATAGAAGGAGAGAACTGACACCCAGAAATTGTCTTCTGACATACACATGTGCACTATAGTAAACACATGCCCCACAATTATACCTCTAAATACTAAGACAAATGAAAACTCAAGTGTATAGAAGAAAATTATATCATGATGCCATAGCCTTTTTGTTCAAACTAGGCAAAAGGTCTGATTTTCTACCAACTGACAAATGTCTAAACAAAACATGGTCTAACCATGTTATCCAGCACTGCAGCAGTGATATATGCTGCAGCATACATGAACATCAAAAATATTTGCTCAGTCAAAAATTTCAGGCACAACTCCCATCCCATATACATACTATCATTTTATTTATAGAAACTCTCCATGAAATACAAATATATAGTAACAGAAAGCAGATAAGCAATTGACTAAAGGTAGGGTGGGGATAAGGAGAAACTGGGCATGAGTGGTCTTTTAGAGAAAATAGAAATGTTTAAAAAAATCGGGCCGGGCGGTGGTGGCACACGCCTTTAATCCCAGCACTTGGGAGGCAGAGACAGGCGGATTTCTGAGTTCGAGGCCAGCCTGGTCTACAGAGTGAGTTCCAGGACAGCCAGGACTAAACAGAGAAACCCTGTCTCGAAAAACCAAAAAAAAAAAAAAAAAAAAAAAAAAAAAAAATCGATTTGGTGATGGTAGTTTGTGCCTTTAGTTCCAAGCATTCTGGACACTGAATCAGAATTGTTTGAATTCAGGAATTCAGGGTAGCTTGAACAACTACCATCTCAAGACAAAACAGTGAAATGTGATGATTGTACAATTTTGTAAACAAGGTAAAATTAATTTAAATGTGTACTTAAATCACATGAAGTCCATGCTACATAAAAGTCCATATAAACGAAGACACTGTTGGGAGTGGGGGGGGGGGTTCACTGCTCTCTAGCTTCTAACCTATCCCTCTCCTCCTTGTCAAGGACAAAAGGCATTACTGCTACTGTCCCTCCTCCTCATCTTCCCTTCACCTTTTAATCTTTTCTCCTCAGTCACCTCTTAACCTCTTTCCATTTCGCCTGCGACTCTTTCCTTCCTAGCCCATTGTAATTTGCCATCCACGCCCACTACTCCATGGAAACTGTTCTCTGCAAGACTGCCAATGATCTTGTTTCTAAATCTAGTTGATTCAGACTTTGCTTTGTGTAATATTTGGCACTGTAGACCACTCCCTCTATTTGGTTTTTGTGACATACACTCTTCCTGGGTTTGCTCTTTAGTCCTTGGGCCCCTACATCTCAGTCACTTTTATAGATCCTTTTTTTCTGTCTCTTTATTAATTTTTTTATAAAGCTATGTTCAAGTCCTTTTCTCATTCTTGGGCGGGAGAGGGGAGGGCAGAGACAAGCCAAATGAGAATCACAAAAGCTATTATTTAGAGCTTGCTATAGCAAGGAAATCTGCCACTGGTTTGTTTTGGTAGAGACTCAGAGGCAGGTAGAAGAGGAAAGGTTCATATTAGAGAAGAGACAGCTTTAGGTATGCCCCTATTAGAGACTGTTTTACTTTGGAACCCTCAGCAGCTAGAAGCAAAAAAGGGCATCCTCTGTGATTAGTTAGGGGTACATATTTACCTTTCTGTAGTTGTAAGTTGAAAGGGGGACTAAAACTTGGGAAGTCCTAATCATTTTGGGTCAAGTGTTAGGGAAGTCATTATTTAGCTTCCTAGAAGGTCACTAGAGGTAACCACCTAGCTTCCTATAAGTCTTACTTGTTATGGCCTTGGTTCCTAGGCTGTCTACTGTAAGTAAAGAGTAATCTACACAGGTTGCTGTAGGCTGTATGTCACAGTTTTGGGTTCTATGTCACCCTGCATTGTACATTTGTATATTCAAAGGGTCACTCTGTGCAGTCTTTGCAGGTGATTAATTCATTTGTCTATGCTTACTAATAACCTACACGATGGCTTCCAGCTCTGTAGCTCCAGCCTCCATTTCTCTCTTGAACACCAGATCCTACATCTATCCCATGGATGTTTTCCCAAAGGCTAAGAAAACATGGTAGCCCATCCAATATTTTTCTTCAGATATGTATTCCTGTTGAGTGTTCTCCTTCTCAAAGAAAGGTTCCATTATCTGTTTAGCTGCCTCAGTCATAAATTCAGGCTTCCTCTTTGACTAAGCAGATTGTATGCCAATGTAATCAACTTGTTGGTCGTGCCACTTTCTTTTTACTTGAATGGGTTCCTGCTATGTTGTACAGGCTAACCTCAAACTCCTGCATTCAAATGATTCTCCTGCCGTAGTTTCTTGTTGCAGCTAGAACTACAGGCATTTACCACTGCACTTAGAACTTTCGTGTCTATTAAAACAATTTCTCTATATTCTCTACTGCAGAGCTCCTACAGAGCTGTTTGTGGACTAGATGGTTCAGAGCACACTCAGATGTGCTAAATTACAGGCAAAATTTGATATGCTGTGTGATTTACAGTTTTTCTGGGGTCAGTGTGTAGGCTGGAGCCTTTACCATTATTCTCAGACAGATGAGTCACAACAAAAAAAAATGAAGAAACATCATCAGTCTACGTTTATCTATTTTACTTCTCCACCTTTCTTCTCTGACAAGGCATTGTCACTACACGGACTATTTCCCTTTATAGCTGCTTTCCTTTTCTCTTACAGCTGCAAATCGGGAGATTTTGCTGAGATTGGGCATCAAAGTGTTGGGTACAGTCTGTCCAAGGGTGCTGCAGATCCTGGCTTGATCCTTTATCCCCTTTCTATTAATAGATCATTTGATTTGTTTCCTCCCCTCCCCCATCAGTATTCTTTTCTCTTTCAGTTTATTCTCTGTCCTTTTTTTCAATTTCTGTCTCATGCTTCATTAACACACAAATTATAGGGCAAAGAGATCTTTGGCACACAAGGCTTGGAATTTTTCTCTTAAAAAAAAAAAGACTTATTTTATGTGTGAGAGTGTCTTGCCTATATGTGCGTTCATGTACCACATGCATGCAGTGTCCGTGGATGCCAAAAGGGGACATTGGGTTCCTCAGACTTGAAGTTAAAGAAGACTGTTAGGCACCATATGGGTGCTAGGAACCAAAGCTAGCTCCTCTGGAAGAGCAGCCAGTGCTCTTAATCACTGAGCCATCTCTATTCCCTCCTTTTCTTCCTTCTCCTCCTCTTCTTCCTTCTCCTCTTCCTTTTCTTCCTTTTCCTCCTCCTCTTCCTTCTTCTCCCCCTCAGTTTTTTTCCACTTTAAATAGGATTTCACTATGCATTCTAGGCTGATCTTGAGCTTATATATCCTAGTCTGGCCTTCAACTCTCAGCAATTCTCCTGACTCACTTCCCAAGTACTGGGGTTAAATGAATACACCTCTATACCTGGCAGTACTACCCATCTGAGATCAGATGAAATGAACATTCAAGGTGGTGTGGGTGCAGATTTGAAGTCTCTTAAATCAGGACAGCATTTACCTTCCTCATTAACTCCCACTAATAGAGTCTCTGGCATCTCCCTGCCCTGGCCAGAGTAGGAAAAAGGAGTAAGGTTCTGGTTTAGAGGTATAGTGTCCATAAGAAGAGAGGCCCCTAACACCAAGAATGGTTGTAAAGAATTTAGACATTATATTGGACAAGTCAAAGACTTGTATACCTTATAATGTTTACTTCTATGATGCTGGGGATGATGCCCAGGGCCCCATACATGTTAGACAAGCACTCTGCCACTCAGCCACATTCTCTACCACAATCTTTTATTAATACTGAAAATTTGAGGATTGGGGATCTAGCTCAGTGGTAAGGCATTTGCCTACCAAGCACACAGCCCTAGGTTCACTCCCAAGAACCAGGGGGAAAGGAGAAACCTTAAACTTTGGAGAAGTTAAGCTTTCTAACAGGATCTTTCTCTCACTCTCCTCTCTCTCTCTCTCTCTCTCTCTCTCTCTCTCTCTCTCTCTCTCTCTCTCTCTGTCTGGATTGAATCCAGAGCCTCTACTACTAAGCTGTACTAGTCTGTTATTTTCCTTTCTATTTTGAGACAGAGCCTCGCTAACTTGCTAAGGTTAACCTTAAACTCTCTATGTAGCCCAGGCCTTGAGCTTATGCTTCTGTCAGCCTCCTGAGTGGCTAGGATGATAGAACAGCACCACCAGGCTCACTCTGTTACACCATTTCTAAAATGAAAGTATAGTGATGGGAGGAGAACTTGGCACATTCTATCCCAGGAAGGAAGTTTGTAGTTGATTTATCATTTATCTAGCCAGAACCCATTCTGTTTTATGACATGGCCCCATTGCTCACTTGTATGAACTATGTGACAAGAAACTTGTTTTAAAAGGAAAGCAAGGAATATGAGATTGTATTAGCAGCCACCTTCTTCTTCATCCTTGGAGAAGTCTGTATAAACAGATCTTGACTTCATTCCTTTTTTTTTTTAAACTTCAGCTCGTATTTCCATTAAGTTCTATGGCATATATCTCACAATTTGTTCTAGTCTGCTCTGATGATGTATGTGTGCATTCTCTCTTTAGTTTCCTTGTATTGTGGTTGCCTTGAAACTGGGTATCATGAATCCTCCAATTTTGTTCTTCTTAACTATTGTAGTTGTAACAGGTGTTTGGCTTTTTTGTATTAACTTCAGAATCATTTGTATATATCCACAATGTAAGCTTGCTAGGAATTTGACTGGAATGATATTGTATCTAAGTATTAATTTGGGAAAGACAGGTCTTCACAATTTCTAGTCTGCTTGTCTGTGAATTTAGATTTGTCATCTATGTTTTGTGCATTAAGATTCGTGTACCTATTATGTTGTTATATTTATATATAAGTATTTCATTGGTGCTATTAAAAATAGTTTTGCTGTCTTAAAATGTCAAATTCTAATTGTTTATTGCTGATACATAAGAAGCAGTTGATTTTTGTATGTTTACTTTGTCTCTTATAATCATGCTATACTCTCTTACTAGCTTCTGGATTTATTTTGATTTTAAAATCTAGACTCTTCAGAGTTTTCTACAGATTTCTTTGATTTTTCTGTGACTTATGATTTGTTGATGTTGTTTGAGGCAGAGTTTCCCTCCATATACCAGGATGGCCTGGACCTCACTACATAGCCAAAGCTATCCTTGAATTCACACAATCTACTGCTAGGATTACATGCATAAGCCACTGTGCCTGCTATGGCTACATATCTATTTGAATACTTCCAGCGTCATTTTCCCCCAGTAACTTTTTGCCCCTGAGTTAGACAGTGTCTCTTTAGGATAAATTTGTATATTATAAGTTATCTATTTTTTGAGCTCATTTTTTGAGCTTTTTAATGTTAAGTTATATTTTTGAAGGGATGCCCATTGTCACAGCATGCATGTGGAGATCAATGGACAACTTGTGGGAGTTGGTTCTTTCCTTCTACCATGTGGTACTCAGGAATCAAACCCAGCTTGTCAGGTTTGGTGCTTATCCACTTAGCTCATTGAAAATGTGCATAGAAGAGAGAAGAAAAAAAATCAATACATATGTTATTAGAAAAGATGCTGAGGAAGTAGACTTAAGTCTTCAGTAAGACTTAACCAATGTTCTTGACAAATAAACTTAGCTATTAGGAATAAGAAGAAATTTCCTGCCAGGCAGTGCTGGCGCACACCTTTATTCCCAGCACTTAGGAGGCAGAGGCAGGAGGATTTCTGAGTTCAAGGCCAGCCTAGTCTACAGAGTGAGTTCCAGGACAGCCAGGGCTACACAGAGAAACCCTGTCTCAAAAAACAAAACAAAACAAAAAAAATTACCTTAACTTGATTTAAAAAAAAAAACTTCAAAGCCTACATCAAGCATTATATGTAATTGTAAACAGGGAACTCTCTTTCATTTAGACGAATACAGATGCCCATTCTGTCTCTTTTGTTAGCTGCAGAGCTACAGTAAAACTTGTATCTCCACATTCTAGAGATCCCACACAGTAAGACAAGGGAATGAAATAACGAGAATTTGGAAAGAAGAAACAAAACTGCCATTTAAATCTCCTGTCTTGCATCTTTCACTCACTATTCCTTCTGCTTCCCGGAGGCCTGGAGGGGAAGAGGGGTGGGTGGGTGGGTGAGTGGGTGAGGTGGGGTGGGGAACTGGCCATACAATAGCTCCCTCTCTGGGCCACCTCATCTGGTAAGGTAAACCCTCTTTCTGATTCTATCTTCCTGTGCTGTTCATAATCTCCTCCCCACAGGCTAAACATTCCCATTTTCTTCAATAGTTCTTAACTATTTCCAGATCTCTCCTTCCTAGCAATATACTCCATTTTGTTTCATCCTGTTCGGTTTTGTTTTCTAAATGGTGTCCAGAACTAGGAGAGAAGGTGAAGAAACAGGAGGGCACGTGACATCAGACTGAAAACAGAGCCTGAAGAGGATGACAAGGAGGCATGGGAGGCAAGGGAGAGCTTTTGAGAGCAAAGAGCCTGACAGGGAAAGCTTGTGAGTAGTGACCGATCTCCTTGACTTATTTTCATGGGACAAGAAGAGGGACCCTATACGGTTTGGGAGCACAGGATCCGAAGCCAGCTACAAGCACTTAGTGGCTCTGCTATTTCTCCTTTCTAGCTCTCCTGCTTCTGGAATTCAGGACTCTCACTCTGGTAGCTGGAGTGGGGTTGGAGGCAGGGGATATTGACAAAAGCCAGCTTGGAACAGGAAAGTTGAACAGTTCCAGGTCTCTGTCCAGGAGGCAGGAGCAGCCGCCACAGTGGGAGGGAGAGGCAAGCCAACAGCTGAGTGAGACAAGGCCTGGGTTATTTTTTTTTCCAGTTTGTTGGCATGTGGGTGGATTTTTCTCCTTTTTTCTTCTCTCCTGCTCTCTGCCGTTTCCACAGAGATGTGGGAGTTTGCAAATTTGTCTCAGTGGAGGGGAGAGGCAGGAGCTGATTTTTTTTGAGGGGGGTCCTTGTCAGGGATCAAGGGAACAAAGAAGGACATGTAAATTTAGGCGGTCAGGAAACTAGGACTCATCTCCTGACAGACCTGTTAGGGTTATGAAGTCTGGCAAGGTGTTTTCTTTTCCAGTGCAGCTGCAGGGATGCCTTCTTACTTCTCAGCTTTCAGTTCTCAAACCCATCTCACCTGGTGATTTCGGAAGCCTCTCTCCCTATCTCTCCTTTATCTGCCATGCCAGATGCCCTTCCTTGGGCCGCTGGACAAACCTGAGAGTGCCCTAAGCTATAGTTGCTCTCCTCTTTAGTATTTCTGG
>NW_023046201.1:43815-67951 GCF_011762505.2 Arvicanthis niloticus
GTGTCTTTGTCTGGAACCTCACTAATCTTGAGTGCCCCATAAAGACAGAGATTAGTCTGATTCAAAGCTGTCTCTGGATCCGATCAGTGGTAAGGAATTCATAAAATTGTTTGCTGGCAATACTAATCTCCTTTTCAGCCACTATAGCTTACCTTCTTTACTTGGCTATCTTTACATAGATAAAAAGAAAATATTCATACTGCACCTGTGATGGACTTTGCAATATACTAAATGCACTTATATAAAGAAGCTCCCATAATCTGTACCATAGATTCCTAAGGAATATCATATTTCCCACTTTATTTTACAGGTAAAGGGAATCTGGGGGTTGGGGGTGGGGTAGGGGTGGGGGGAGCCGCAGTAACTTACCACACAATGATGCCTCCTACCCTGAAGTCACTTACCGGTTTCTTGCCAACAATCATGCGCTCCACAGCCTGCACCTGGGACACATGGTCATCGTTGGTCCTCAGTTCTCGACCTTGGATGCGCTGGTAGATGCCTACCAGGAGGTCACGGGGGATGTCTTCACCATTGTCAACTCCTACATGGAAAGTATAACAAAGGAATATGTCCCATCAATATAGAGGGTAGGCAGTAGTGGGGTTCTCTATAATACCCCACATCCAGGCATAGGGATAAGACGTGCTTTTCAACAAAACAGCCAATCGCTTTTTTTGTAGGGTAGGGATTTTGTCTAAATGACTTGTAACACACTGTAATTAAGGCACCCAGGTACTACTTTTTATCTTCCTTTTTGCCCCTCTTAACTGGGAATAGTACTTTCAAATGATATACAGAGTTATTAAGAGTCTGGGTGGGTTGGCATGTCTACTGATGTCGTGGTTTCAGAAATGAATCTAGCAAGACTGTAAATATTCAATCCCATCAACTCCTTTCCAAAACATATATCCTAAGGGATTATTCAGAAATATTTGTGAAATTGATGTGGAAGAATGTTCACCAAGTAGTATTTATGGAGAAATTCTGAAACAGCTTAATTTCTAACAGTAGAGGAATAGTTAAGTAAAGGATAGTTTATCTATAACGTGATGTTTTACCAAAATATTTCAATAGTGTGAGAAAATTCTTATAGCAAGTTAAGTGGCCAGGCAGTGGTGGCGCACGCCTTTAAATCCCAGCATTTGGGAGGCAAGAGGCAGGTGGATTTCTGAGTTCAAGGCCAGACTGGTCTACAGAGTGAGTTCCAGGACAGCCAGGGCTATACAGAGAAACCCTGTCTCAAAAACAAAAAACAAAAGCAAGTTAAGTGAAAGCCAGAGAGATGACTGAGCAGGTAAGGTTGCCTGCTGCCAAGTCTGACAGCTTGAGTTCCATCCCTAGAATCTATTTGGTGGAAGAAGAGAACCACTTCTTGCAAGTTGTCTTCTGACCTCCACATGAACAATTATGGCATGTGTATGTCCACATCTATAGCATGTACAAATACACCACACAAATAAAATAGATGTAATGAAAAATAATTTTGGGCACTGCTGAGCATTAAACTCAGGACCTCGTGATAGCCCCCATGTTCCTCATTCCTAAAATAAACATGTATTACTTTCATTTGTTTGTTTGCTTATTTATTCAATAACTGAAGGAAATACATAGTCATATGTGTACACGCATGCATACATGCACACACACACACACACACGCACACACAATCATCTCTCCAAGTCAGATTAATAAAATGAAATTGCCAGATGCCTTAGTCCCAGCACTCGGGAGGCAGAGGCAGACAGATCTCTGAGTTGGTCTACAGAGCAAGTTCTAGAATAGCCCCTATCTTGAAAACAAACAAACACACATTCCTCCATATTCCATGAGAGATTGGTTCCAAGATCTTCTATCAATACCCAAATCCAAAGATGCTCCTGTCTCACATATAAAGTTGTATAGTCAAGTATTGTTGCCAAGTGGTAAGGTGTTGGTCTCAAAAACTGGGGGAGTATTTTCATATAGCCTACATAACATCTGTTACTTTAACTCATCTCTATATTACTTACAATAACCTACTTCAATGTTAATGCATGTAAACAATGGTTTTACTATATTATTTAGGGAATAATAACAAGAAAAAATGGTTGTACATGTTCAGTACAGACCCAGGTCGTTGTTGGTTTTTCCAGAACTTTTCAATCTACAGTTGGTTGAATTCATGGATGCAGACCTCAGAGATATGGAAGACTGACTGTATATTTGGTGAGCATATATATATGGATGAATGAATGATGGCAAGATTACAGGAAATAGCTCTGGCTGCCCTTTGATCTAATTTCCCATCTTAAGTCTACCATCTTTTCTCCACTCTTGACTGTGTGCTGAATGAAATTTCTCCCTCTTCTTTTTAAGGCTTCTGCTAGGGAACAAAAAATGACTTCTCCTTCAGAATTACTATACTTTTCCCCTGGACAGGTGCTAAAGGTCCATTCTTCTCCCTGCTGCCTTTATCACCTTAGCTGCCAGACAGCTTAAAGCCTTCAACTACGTGTTTATGACAGTCAACAACTTTGTCTTGTTTGCCCCATCTCTAGTTTCCCTCTTTCTTGCTTTTGAAATAATCGCAATATCTGTGTCACTTTAAGTAGGCTGCTTTTTGGTGAGAGCTAGGGCCTTGACATCAACACAATAAACCAAGAGAAAAGATCAGAGTGACACCATTTATCTGGCACAGGAGGATCTCAGATAGTGGATCCATCTGACCTTCCCAAGTGTTCGACTATCCTATCTCAGTTGTTTCTCTTAAGAACTTCACATTTTCTTCCCCCTGAGCCTTTGTTGTTCTTTCTGCTAAGTGAGTCCTCCTCAATTTTCAGTCTGTCACCTTTAAGGCTCACCATAAAGAACAAGCCCTCCAGGAAGTCTGTAGGAGGTGATTGCTCTAGTTGTCTTTTGCCCCCTTTGACATCGCTGTTTGCTTTCTGTCTTACCTTGGTTATCTAGGTACTACATTTCAATCTCTCTAGCAAGCTGGAAGAGCTCTCAGAAAAAGACTATAGCAGCCTCCCCTCCATTGTCCTTTGTACTCATTTTACTTGGTATACATTAAGCATCCAGTAAGTGTCCACTGGCTGGGTGGTTTGGTTGGCTAAATGAATAAACAAATGGAGAAAAGGGTATCTAAAGTAATCAAATGAGTCTTTGTAGGTATAAGTAGGGAAGACAAGGAGAGAGATAACAAGGAATAGATGAAGGAATAATTGAGTGAGTCAAGCAGTTTAAGAGCTAGGCTGTTTTGTGAGCAAGAGTCATAGTCTTTTTTTTTTTTTTTTTTTTTCAGAGTCATATTCTATAGGCCTGAGTCAATTCTTAGTAAATAGTTGATCTGGGGGTGAGTACACAGACAGACAAATGTTTTTCTTTACAGCACTGGAAATCAAACTCAGAGCCCTTGCACATGCTAGGTAAGCATTCAACTGCTGAGTTTACCACACAGCCTGGCAAATAACTTTGATAAATTTGAGTGAATTAATAAGTGAATGCCCTGGGGAAGTCCAGCCATGAGATAAAGTGACATAGAAAAAGGCTAATTTATAAGGACATCTGGGATCTCTCTCACCCCACTTCCATCTCTACCCTCTTTCCTTTTCTCAGATTATGTGCAAGAAAAATAGATGGGAAATTCTGGTCACCTCTCAGGTTCTTAATGAAGTCATCCAGCTTCATCTTGCGCTCAGCCTTGACACTGGGGCTATACATATCGGTATTGAGGAGGATGATGGCAAAAGCAAGGATGAAGATGGTGTCTGGGTTCCGGAACTGGCGAACGAGGGCAGGGTTACAGACACAGTACCGCTGGCTGTGAGACAAGAAGGGTTAAGTCCAGACTTAGGTGCCAGCAATTTCCACCTACCCACCCAGGTTGCCATCACAAACCCTTTCCTTCAAGAAACACTCCCTAAGCATTTGGAGTCTGTCCTTTTCATTTGAAAAGGCATCATCATGAAAAATCATAACCACTACCTTCTTGGAACTTTTCCAGGAGATTTATGTACATTGTCTTATGCAATTTATCACAGTACTACATGGATGCTATTTCCTCGTTTCTTTCTGCCTGTAGTCCTGAGGATTAAGCCTTGGGCCTTGAGCATGCTAAGCATATGCTCTACCACTGAACTACACCTCCAACTCCCAAGCTGTCCTATTTTACACAGGAAATAATGAAGGCTTGAAGTGGTAAGGTAACTTGCCCAGGCAATAGAGCTGGTGAATGGTAAAGCCGGGATGAAAAAAAGCAATCATGTGGCCTCAAAGCAAATCTTCCTCCACCTCTCCCGACAAAAGCTCCAAAGGGGTAGAGCAAGAGTCAGCCCCAGCTCTGTCTGATCTTCAAAGCATTT
The DNA here is from genome assembly GCF_011762505.2 of Arvicanthis niloticus. NCBI lineage: Eukaryota > Metazoa > Chordata > Mammalia > Rodentia > Muridae > Arvicanthis > Arvicanthis niloticus. The sequence continues at coordinate 48,162 of NW_023046201.1, forward strand.
AGAGCTAAGCATAGATAATATGGAGTTAGATACACTCAAGTTTAAACCCTGGTTCAGCTAACTTACTCTAATGCCCCTGAATTTTAGATTTGTCACCTACAAAATGAAAATACCAGTAGAAGGATCTACCTCACAGAATGGTAGTCTTTTTTTCCCTTCAGTACTGGGCACAGAAACGAGAGACTCATAGTGATAACAATTGGCAAATGCTCTGTCACTGACTTACACACCCAGATTCATGACTGCTATCATTTATTGCTGATCTTATCACTTATTACTATGCCTATATCTCAGATGCTAGAGCTAGTACTTCATATTCACTGACTCTGAACCTTACAAATTGCCTCTTAAGATGGGATTTATCATTTCTGAATTTTTGTTTGTTTGGTTGGGTTTTTTGTTTTTGTTTTTGTTTTTTTTTTTGAGACAGGGTCTCTCAGTATACACTCCAGGCTGTCCTAGAACTCACTATGTAGACCAGGCTGGCCTTGAACTCAGAGATCTACCTGCCTTTTCCTCACCAAACCAGACCTTTGTTTCTGTTTTATGACGAGAAAATTATAATGCTCAGAGAGTATTGTCTTGTGGAAATAGGGCCCCATGGTAGAAAGGGGAAGCTTCAGGAGTGGGAAGCAGGCACACCTGAAAGCTTCAATGAGTCGCTCCACTTTCTGGGCCTCACCCTGAACTCGGATATGGGATTGGAACTTCCTGAGTGCATCGTCCAAATCCATAGAGGAGAAGTCCATCTCATCCACCACACAGCTGAAGAGTAAAGAAGCAGGGTGGGTGGTGGCAGTCTTCATTTCTCTACACAAACCACCGACTCACCCACTTGCATAAGCAGCCCAAAACTCCCACTGACAGACTCCCACAATTTGGACCTACAACCACAACAAGTATCACACCTGAGGACAGAATGTTTGAAACTCAAGAAAATCGAAGGCACGTGCTCACTACGAGTGCTTTCCCTTAATCTATTCATTTTAGTGATGGGAAACGGAGGCCCAAAGCAAACTATTAGCTGAGCATGGCCCTGTCCAGAACCACCCTTAGGAGAGTTTAGGAATAGGGTGAAAAGAAATAAGAGCCTTTTGGAGCAGAGGGGTATGGGAACAGGAAAATCTATTCATATTGTTTTGAAAGTTTATCTGAGCAAAAAAAGACAGACTGCCCCTTTCCTCCTCCCTCCTGCCTTTCTTTTTCCAGGAATCCCTGGCCCGCCTGCCCCATGCTGGGGTCCTCACTCCAACACATCTCTGTTGAACTGCTTCTGCCGGTTCCCCAGGAATTCCCCTATCATCTGCCGGCTCAGGCCTTTCCGCTCCAGGATGAAGTGAGCCACTCCCACAGGAGTGTCTGACAGGAAGCCTCGCTCGATCAAATACTGGATACCTTTCTCTGGCTTCCTGCAGAGAGAGAGAAGGTAGATAATATAGTTGTTCCTCTAGAACTGTACCTGGTCCTATTTCTAAAACTGATTCAGAGTTGGATTAACCAGGGCTTCAGAGAGCCAAGGATAGATCATGTGGTCAATTCCTTCAGGGTACAGATGAAAACATTGCAGCACAAGAAGAAACTACTTTCCCATTTCAGAGTTTCGCAATTCCAAGGTATCCTTACACTAATTTCCTCTTTTACCTGAGGCATACCACAGTTAGAAAAAAAAAAAAGAAAAAAAAAAAAAGAGGATGTTCTCTGCAGGAATTATCATAGGCCCAGCAAATCAGTCTTGTAGAGGGGGCCTGAGTTCTAGACCAAGACTGCTTCCCTGAGTCACAGACCCTCAGGACAGGGAAGAAGTAAAGAGGTTACTTTGTTCTATGTCCTACATCATACCCAGCCTCTGTGACTGTTTCCACAGACAAGACACTTCCAATGTTTTTGGAGAGTGGGGCCAAAAACCTCTTGGTTGGACTTGTCCCATATGCAGTCTTAGAAAGGCCTCCATAAAACTAAATTTGCAAGTTTGGACTTCGATGTTCTTTCGGTTTCTGAGCAATCACTTTCTAACTGCATGGCTTTGGGCAACTTTTACTTCTCCGGGTCTCAGTTCTTTATCTCTCAAATAAGAATATTACTATGAATTTCACTGAAGTTATTGCGAAAGTTAAATGTAGGTGGCAGTGTTTAACAGACTAAAAAGATGTGAAGTCTTACATCAAATGCCTTCCATTCTATCTAATGTTTTCCAATTGCAACTTATGTTTTCTAATTATTTTCTAATCAAATGCCACACTCTCATCCCCATTCCTAAGCACCTGGCACAGAACCAGGCACTTAGAAGGAGCTTAGTCACCGTTAGTCACACAAGCCTGCCACCAAATACACAACCCTACTTACGGAAAGATGAAAAATCTGAAGCCCAAAGAAGGAACACACATTATCTTAGACTAGACAACGAGTGAGCAAAGGCAGACTAGGGGTCCTGGTCTAGGGTTCATTATTGTCCAGAGTGCCCCCCTCTCTAAAAAAGGGGGAATAGGGAGGACAATGCCCAAAGGCCATTTGGGGAAAACATCTTGCTCAAAATCACACAAACAGGTACTAAAAGCACTAGGACCTGAACTCAGGAGTCTCTCTATTCTGTTACTCTGAGTTTTTTTTATTCTTCTTTGTTTCTTACTTTGGTTAGCTATCTTTTGAGACAGGGTCTTACTTTATATCCTAGGCTGGCCTGCTTGTCACGACAGAGCCCAGGCTATCTTCTATCTTGTGGCAATCCCTTTCACTCAAGCCTACAGAGTGCTAAGATTTACAAGTGTAAGTTACTACATCCACCTTCTGCTGCCCTTCTCATCCCCGGACATCTGGGAAGAAATACCATTCATCAAATGCCAGGATGGCAGAAACCAAGGTCACTGCTTGGAGCTAGCCTCTAAAACAAGGTGCCCATGCAGGGTGGAGAGAGGCAAGAAAGCTAGAACCGAGAGCACATACTTATTGAAGAGGTTGAGGCCAATTCTGTAATGCCGCCTTTGTACCACATCATTGTTGAAGGCTGGCGAGTCCCAGCTGTGCCTTGTCTCCCGCTGGTAAGTCTGCTTGCACAGGCCAGTAGCTGGAGGTTCCCTCAGGCTATCCCGAGAGGAGGAGCCAGAGCTGCAGTTGATGGTCTCATTAGAGTTGCTGGAGCTCTCAAGGCTTTCATTGTCTCCACCATCAGAGTTCTCACCTGCTGCCTCACACTTCCCCAACCTCCGACCTCCAGCCACACCACTGGGCCCAGTACCACTATTGGGGGCTGGTGGCAGAGGCCCTGGTGGGGCTGGAGCTGGACCCTCAGGGGCAGGGTAATGGCGGTGTGGGATTGGGGCCCTGCCTGGTGGCCCCTTGTGCTTCAGGGTCCCATGGGGGCTGCAGCCATCAGCCTCATACACCAGCTGGCGGTGGACAGAGCCGCGATCTGAGCGGTCACTCAGGTCTACAGAACTGTCACTGGGAGGCTCAATGGTGAGGAGGGGGAGGTGTGCAGCCCGGAGCCGGAAATCCGGCACTCCAAGCACCCAGGACCCCTTCGAGTGCCTTCCTCACGGCTACCATCTTCCCGGGTCCCTGGTGGCATTGGTGGAGGAACTGGTGGGAGGGGAGCTGGTGCCCAGAACTCAGGGCGGCCTTGGGGTGGGGGCTCTGTGCTGGGCAGTCGCTCAGGTGATGGAGGAGGAACTGGGTCATCCAAGTAGAGGGGGAGATCACTGAAGGATGTGGCAGAGCTGTCTTCTTGCTGTTCCTTTGATTCTCGCTTCTCCAGTTGGGCTGACCCTGGCTCCTCAGACATAGACCCTGATGGGTGGCAGTTCAGGGCCTCATCAATGGATTCAGCCAGAGACTTTACCTGTACACAGTGAAAGGTTAAAAGAGAAAGGAATCATAAAGAGAGGAATGGTACAAGGATCAAAAGGTGAGAAGAAGGGAAGGGAAGGCAGGGAAAGCTTCCTGGTGGGTCAGCCAAGAAAGCAGATCCTTTGCCATAGGTTCTTTATTTTAAATGTTTAAAATACATACTTATTTAACGTGTGCATGTGTATGAATGTTTTGCCTGCATATGTCTGTGTATCAATCACATGTGTGTGTGGTGCTAGTGGAGGCCATCAAACCCCCTGGAACTGGAGTCACAGAGGGTCATGAGCCACCATGTGGGTGCTGGGAACCAACCCAGGTCTGCCATCTTTTCAGCCCCTTATTGTTTCTTTTATACACACACACACACACATTTTTATTGAAAATAATTTTTTTCATACAATATATTCGGGTCATAGTTTCCCCCAACTCCTCCCAGATCCTCCCTACCCACCCAACCTCCATGCCTTCTTTCTCTCTTTAGAAAACAGACAAACTAGAAAAATAATTTTTAAAAAGGACAAAAAAAAAAAAGCACAAGAAACACAGACAGACATTTAATTAAAACCCATAAAAAACAAAAATTGGAAACCATAATACACAAGCAAAAGACCAGTAAGACAAAAAAAAAAAAAGTCTAAACAAAGCAGTATGAGATAAAACGGCTACAAAAATACCATTGAGTTCATTGGGTGTGGTCCAGTCAGTCCCTTATTTTAAACTTTATTTTTTTTAAAGGTTGCAAAGAATCCCATAGGTTCTTACTAGTTTATAAATAACTCCCAGGGGAGTCACTGTGAGTTCACAGAAGCTAGGACTAACATTGACAAAATGCCTTCTTGGGCACTCCAGTATCCTCATCTCTATATCAAATGCTCCCTTCTCCCTGATTCAAGCCACACTCTTACCTCTGTCCTATAGGCTCAGTTCCCATCCAGGGAAAACCCCAAATCTCAGCTTCCTCCCAGAGCTCTCTGTGTGAAACTCTCTTAGGAAATCCGTAATATTTACTCTTGAGAAAATGAACACCTAGTAACTCTGTCTCCAGGTGTACTCAGCTTCCAAACTGGCCCCAGTGATCTTTACCTCCTGGTATTCATAATCTTAGATATCATACTGTATTAAAGTTGGTCTGTGTGGCTCACAACACATGGTAGATAGTGAAGGCATATCATTCTGAAATGACACTGGCAAGTACTGCAAATTCTGTCTTGCATGCTCTTTGACTTGTATTCTTTCAGACTCCTCATCGAACGGAAGCCACACTGTGAACAGTCCTGAAAGGGACTGCCAACAAAGGAGGAAATTGAGCACAGAAGCAGACCTGCCAGCCCCAGTCCAATCTTCTGAGATTGGGTCCTACACAGCTTAACAGCAGCATCCCGGGAGACCTGGAAAAAGAATCATTCAGCCACACCCCTCACAGCTTCCTGGCCCTCAGAAAGTGTATAAGATAATAAATGTTTGTTGTTGTGTGTGGTGACACACTTGTAATTATAGTACTCCAGAGGCTAAGGCCAGCCTGGGCTACACAATGCTCCTCTGTTCAGAAGAAAAATAAAGAAAAGAGACCATTTGTTGTTCAAGCTCAGTTCTAATCTCAGGTTCTTTATTTGTTTTAAAGTCTGTTATGACTGTATGTGTGAGTACATGATGTGTGGGTGTAGGTACAGAAGCCACAGCATGTTTGTAGAGTCAGAGGACAACTTTGTGGCACTTCTTCCTCTTTCCACCTTTCCATAGGTTCCTGGGATTGAATTCAGGTCTCCAGGCTTGCACACCAAACACCTTTACCCTCTGAGCCATCTCACTGAGTCTCTTTGATTCGTACTCTGACCCCTAAAGTCAGATTTAAATTACTAAATTTTGGGAGGTTGTTTGCTGCACAGTAATAGGTCTAATACATTTTCCCCCAATCTGACTTAGATAGCAATCAGGCCTGGTTCTTCTCTCTTTCCATCAGATGGTATTTTCCTGTTCTCTATCCTTCCCTTGAGGGATAGGTGCGAGCCCAGTTTCTATTTTAGATCAGCTACTGCTTGACATAGAAAAGATGCTTAATTATCACATGGACGGATGGATGGATGATGCAGACCTTCCCTTCCTTACTTCTTTCCTTCCTCCAATTTACTAGCCTCAGAGAAGCAAGGGTAGACCAATGATAGGGTCAGATAACAGACCACAGCGATTTCTTCTTTTATAAAACTTCATTCATTCAACAATTTTTACCAAGTACCTCCTTAGCTTTAGGAGGAAAAAAACCTAACTAGCAGTTACCACATACCAGGTACTTTCGTATATGTTACCTAGTTGAAAGGCATCTCCACAACAGCCCTAAAACAGCACTAAAAAGAAAGCTCTACCTCTGTTTTACTGATCAAAAGGTGAGACCATTTGCCTGAGATCATACAGCTGGGAAATGCACAACTAGGGTTTTCACACGGGGAGCCATGTTGAAATCTCCCCAGTTTAGAATGACCACTCACTGCCATGTCCATTCCCATCATTCCATGTTTTAGCGGATGCAATCACAGTGCCTGGACAAACAATGCACTTTTTCAACATCTCTAACTAGTGACATCTTTCCAGTCCCGTAAGGCCTACTTACAATGCTATTTTCTCCAAGAAACTGGTCTGGTCTTCCCAGAATCCCTTCTGGTTCTGAGCACATTCTATTTTAGGAGATGACCATGCACCTACCTATATGCTTCTACTGTCTACCAGACTGGGAGAGCCTTAAGAATATGGACCAGAGCACATGCTTCAGCCTCAGTCCTTTATAAAACAGGGAAAAGAATCTCTATGTCACAGGTCTATTGTGAAGCATACAGAGTACCTGGCACCCAGCAGGTGCTCATTATGTTAGTAAAGCCTCTATTTGATATATATCAAGTTTCACAAAGTAATGACTTTTTGTCTTATTTGTTCTATATATTCATATTTTTATTGCATTTATTTAGAGTGTGTGTATGTGCATATGCATGCATGCATATGTGCTTGTATGTCACAGTGCATATGTGCAGGTGAGAGGTAAACTTTCAAGAATATTTTCTTGGGGCTGGAGAGTTGGCTCAGCTGTTGCCTTAGTTACTTTTCTAGCCCAAAGTTTCAAAGTCCTTCCACAATCCTCCCCCAAACATGGTAAGGTCCTGTCACAGCAATATCCCCTGAACCTTGTACTAACTTCTGTTTTAGTTAGAGTTTCTATTGCTGTGATAAAACACCATGATCAGAAGCAACTTGTGGAGGAAAGGGTTTTACTTCAGCTTCAGCTTTTAGTCCATCATCCAGGCAAGTCAGACAGGTCAGAAACTCAAGGCAGAGACCTAGAGACAGGAGGCTGATATAGAGGCCATGGAGGGGTGCTGCTTACTGGCTTGCATGGTTGCCTCAGCCTGCTCTCTTTATAGCACCTAGGACTACCAGTCCATGGATGACACCACCCACAGTGAGCTGAGCATCATTCATCAGTGGAGACTGCCCACAGGCCAGTCTAATATGGGCGTTTTCCTCAACTAAGGTTTCCTCTTCTAAAATGACTCTATCTGTGTCTAGCTGATGTAAAAACTAGCAGCACAATAACTAAGAGCACTTGTTACTCTTGCAGAGAGGACCCAAGCTCATTTCCCAGCACCCGCATTCATAAAGTTTCATGGAATCACACACCCTCTTTTGAATGCAACAGGTATGAGGTGTGCCCGTGGCACACAAACATACACGTAGGTAAAACACCCCAAACATATAAAATACAATAAATAAATCTTTTTATAAATAAGTTTTGGGGGACTGGAGAGATGGCATCGTAGTTAAAAATATACACTGCTCTTGCAGAGGACCTGAGTTTGCCAAATGTGTTACAGATGCCTTTAACTCTAACTCCAGGGGACCTGACACCCTTTTCTGGCCTCCTCAGGTACCTGTACACACATGGCGCACACACACACACACACACACAGATACACAAACATAAAAATAAAATATTTAAAATAAAGAATCTGTTCTCTCTCCTTCCATAGTGTGGGTTCTGGAGATCAAACTTAGGTCATCAAATGTGGCAGCAAGTGTCTTCACCCACTGACCCATCTTACTGGCCCTATGCACCCATGTTCTAACGTGCTTGTTTTAGCAATGTACCTTTTTTTTTTTTAACAGTGCTGGAAATGAAGCACATAGTGTGGCACAAGTTAGGCAAGTACTCTACTACTGAGCTACATCCCTGTCTTTGGGGTTTTTATTGGTTAGTTGGTTGGCTGGTTGGTTGGTTGGTTGGTTGGTGTTCTTTGACACAGGTATTCCCGATCCTGCCTCAGTCTCCCCAGTGCTTCAATTACAAGTATACACTCAGCTGTAACTTTTTCTCGTGTTAACAACTCTCTCCCACCACTCTCCAAGTCTCCATTCAAAATCACTGCTACTTGTTGCTGTTAAGTACTTAATAGCGCAAATTCTTGCAGTTTGGAAAAATAGATAAAAAGCAGTAGAAGCAGCCAGGGCCCAGGAATGGAGAAGAAAAGCCCCTTTCGGGGCTCCTGACCTGTTTGGAGAAGGAGTCCTCGAGCTCTGTGGATGTCATTAGAAAACTCTCCAGATGTGGTGACGGAACTTCCAACCACCATCGATGCCCCCACCACAGGAGCCTCCATAGGGGAGGCCCCGGTCAAGCCGGTGGCTCGGGCGCCAGCCATGGCACCCTCATCCAATGAGGCAGGCTTGCCCTCGAAGTATGCAGGGTTCTGTGCTTTCTCGTACTCCTCAAAGGAGAACTGCATCCGCATGTTGGACAAGATGATGCGGCGGGACATGCGGCTCTCGGAAGCTGAGCTGCGCAGCCGCTCAAAGTTCTTATTCATACGGTACTGGCGAAAGGCTGTTTGGATGGTCCTGGCAGCCCTGCGGCTCAGGAAGGAGCCCCCATACTTCCTCTCCAGCATTTCCACCTGTCAGAGGAACAAGTTCAGAAAGTTGCCAGGGCCTCACCATATCCCCGTCAAGTCCTAACTAATTGCTGGAAGTCAGGACAGGCTCTGTGCCCAGGGTTTTCTCACTTATAATCTCTAGATGTACACAAGGGAAAAAAGGAAACATATATATTTAAAATCAGAAAAAAGCTTAGAAAAAAACAAAACAGAAAGAAAAAAGAAAGAAAGGGAACAGTAAACAAAGAGGAGGAAGCTGAAGGAAGAAGAGAATCAGAGTTAAGAGAAAAAGCAGGAAGGAAGGAAGAAAGAAGGGAGGGGGTGACCAGACGATTCATCTACAGTCTAAACAGCTAGGCATAGCCATAATTAATGTGTTGATAACGCTCTTCCAAGTCCTATTTTTCTTAAATCTTGTATAATGTCCTCCCCTCCCTCCTCCACCCCTCCCCTCCCCTTTCTCTCTTTTACACCCCTAGACAGTGTATTGCATCATACTGTGAAAGTGTCAAGTTTATGTGTGTGTGTGCCTCCCCCCTTAGATTGCATGTTGTTGAAGGCTGGGTGCAGGTCTCATTCATCTTCTCGACCCCATTATAGGAGCTCAATGATGTTTGCTGCGTGAATAGGAGACTCAGTGCATGTGCCGTGAATGTGTGAATCGTCCTGTACAACGGTAAGGCCCTGGAGCCTGTCTTCTCCAGTTCCAGCCTTACTGTCCCTCCCTGAATACCAACCCTCAAGTGCCACACCCCAACCTCCCTCCTTTGGCTCTCTCTGTATCCCACTCCCATTTTAAACAGAGCCGTCTCTTCTGCACCTTCTTGTCTGCAGGTCTGTGGAGAGTTCATAGCTGTCTGACAGGGCCTTGGAGCGCTTTATCTCCTCCTCCTCCTGCTTCCTCAAGGCGACACTGGCCGGCTGGAGGCGTGCTCTCTGAGCCCAAGGAAAGGCCCACCCCAGCAGGGGGGCCCCCCATGGTGGCTGCTGGTGGGGGGCAGTTGGCTCAGCCGGTAGGGGGGTTGGCTCCCAGGACTATCAACCGCTGTGCGTCAGGTCACTGCCTGGGGCATCACCCTCCACACTGTGGGGATGAGATAAAATGAGCCAGGATGTGGCAACAGGAGAGAGAGGCTTGCTAGGCCCAACTCAGTGAATACACTAAATCCTGGCCCCCAACCCCATCTTCTCCCATTTTCCTCAGATAACCTAGGGACTCCAACATTTAAGAGACCTTCAGTCTGTCTCTTCACTGCCTGCACAGTTCATTCACTCAGGTGCCCTTGGTTTTCCTTCATTCCCTTTGAGTCCCTTCCCGTCAGGTCAGGTCAGAGCCCCCATCTCCATAAACTCTTTTTGAGACACTGTTCCCTCAAGGGTGTCTTCTCAGTTTTGTCCTCAGTCCTACCACCACCCCTCACAATCTGGTCCCGTCACAACTTTACCCCTAGTCCTCCTCCCACTCCTGTACCTAGCAGCTCCAGCCTCAAATCTTCCTTCCCTAATGGCCTAGTTGTTCTTTCCCAGACCTCTTCTCCACCCAGCTAATTTCATAACCCCATGCAGTGATTTCCCTTATAGTCCTAGTCCCAGAACTACCCCAGACCAGTTTCCTTGACATATCGCCCCCATCCCAGCCCTAGTTGGTGATTCCTGCCCATCCAGGTCCTCCCTCCCCCACCCAGCCCTACCCCTGTGCCCTGCCCCTGCCCTTAGCAGCCTGGAGTCCAGGCCTGGCCAGTTCCCAGGGTTCCCAGGCTGCTGCTGCTGCTGCTGCTGTTGTTACTGCTGCTGTTACTGCTGCTGCTGCGGCTGCTGCTGCTGGTGGTGAGAGGGCAGGGTGAAGGCACAGGCTGGGCCACATTGGGAAGTGCCTCCCATTCAGCATCCTCACAGGTAAAGAGCTGCCCTGCGGGGAAGCTTCCTTTTTCCTCCTCATGTCCTCCTCTGCTCAGCTCCGGGAGGAGGGGCAGGGGGCTCTCAAGCGGAAAGGTGGCAGGAGCTGGGTCCCAGGTCTTGCCTGCTGGGGTTACCTAGAGCTGTTGTTCTGCCAGACCTGCTCCACAGTACCATGGCAACCAGGCTGCCAGGGAACCCAGGTGGCAGCAGAGCTCCAGGGCATGTTGAGAAGCACAGAGGTGGGGTGAACCAGGAAGGACTGAGGCATGGAGGAGGTTGTGGGAGAATGGGTGTGGCTGGGGCTAAAAGAATGATTTTTTAAAAAAAAAAAATCAGGGAAGTAATATAGGGCTGGTGGGGGAGGGGGGTCTTGGCTAGTAAAAGGATTAAAGGGGCTACTCCTCCACCTCTATTGAGAAAGGCCAGGGGGCAAGGCAAGGGCAAGTTGGGTGGGTGGAAGGGGTTACCTACTGGCGAGAAGAGCCTGTGTTGTCTGAGGTCTGTCTGCACTCTGTGCTGGAGGTCAGGGGCAGTAAAGCTGGGGTTCTGCCCTGGTGGGAAGACTCACTCACTGTCTATCCTCCACCCTCCCATGTACTAGTCAGAATGAGACTGAAGGGCTGCTTTGCAACCCTAGATTTCCTTTCCCTCGGACCTTCAGAGGCCCCTGAGGCCACCCTTTACAGGTTAGACCCAGCCCAGTCCAGCACCAAAGACACTCTTGTCTCCCTCAGGATGGCCGGATCCTGCTTACCAACCTCTCAAACATCTCCCTTACCAGTACACATTTCAACCCAGCTTTGAGCAACTGTCTCCTCTATCCACAAAACATCCACAGCTTTGTCTACAAGTTAGTCCAATTTCCAACCATTCTGGCATTGAAGACCTCTCAAGGTTCAGCAGGCAATGTTTTCTAGAATACTTAATACTTAGGTACCATTCTTACCACTTTGTACTTAATAAACTTGGTTGTTCTTTCCAACAGTGCTATAAGGTTGTTATTTGTCTTCATTTTATATAGAAAAACAAAGCCCGGGGGACATTAGCTACCAACAATACAAGCAGGATTCAACTCCAGGCAGAGTGACTTCAGAGTTCACACCCTCAATCATTAAGCAACCCCTTACTCTAATTCACCCAACCCAGGATTCTGTTTCTCTCAAATGTTCCTCAGGCCCACTACCTCCCAAACTGCTCATATAAGACCTTCTACTCCCAATGCTATCCCCATTATTTCTGTTAGTGCAACCTGAGAAATAGTCACATGCTAGTTCTGTTAAGATTCAGGGTATATGCCCCTACTGAGATGTCCTGTGAATCTTGCCACCAGCCAGAAATGACTATTGATCTTGCTCAGATCCCCTATCTTTACACGTGACTTCTTCTTTTTTGGGGGGGAGGGGGCACAAATTAGCTTTGGCAAAGAGTGCACAACTCTCAGTATCCCAGCATAGGAAGAGAATTTGGTAATCTCTCTGTTTGGCACAGGATGTGGGGACAAGATCAAACCACAGTAGGTATTCTGGTGTAAGAGAGTCAGTGGATGTTCTTGGTGGTTGCTCTAATAAAACTCTCACTCAAATTTTATACCATTAACTTCAGGCTTATTTGCAAATGGATAGAGAAGACTGTTGAAAACACACAAATCAGCCCATCTTCCTTCCTCACCCAACCCTGCCATAGCTCCCCATAATTCACTCAATAAAACAACAACCAAGTACTTTCCATGTATCAGCCCCTAAGCACCAGAAATACAATAAAAATCAAAGCTACCAAATTATTTCTTCAAGAAGGTAATATTATAGAGAGGGTAACAGATGAGAGAGAAGGGGGTGGGGTCTGTCATTTCAAATAAATGTTAAGGTAGAAAAAAAAGCATAACGTTGAAAGGTACTGTTTTTTTAATTGTGTGCAGTGTGTGCATGCCTGTGTGTGTATGTGTGTGTGTGTGTGTGAAAGAGAAAGACAGAGGAGAGAGAGACAGAGACAGGGAGAGACAGAGACAGACTAGGGATAGAATTCAGAAAATTATGCTGGCTAGACAGGCTCCTTACCACTGATTCCACAAACCCAGCCAAATTTGCTATTTTAGATGTGATGTCCAGGAAAGTCTTGGTTGTGGGGAATGACAAAGAAGCACAATCCTGGTGGAAATGAGGGAGTGAGCTGTGTAGCTGTCTGAGGCTAGAGAGAGAGTAGAATCAGTACATGTCTACATGTTTAGGGATCATAAAAAGACAATATAGCCAGAACCTAGTGAACAAGAGAGAATAATGAGAAATAAGATTAGACATGTAATGAGAGTTGTACTAGTTAATTTTTGTCAACTTGACACAAGATAGCGTCACCTAGAAACGGGGAACTTCAACTGAGGATTTGTCTCCATCAGATTGGCTTGTGGGCATGTATGTGGGCATTTTCTTGATTGCCAACTGATGTGGGAGGGCCTAGCCCACTGTGGATGGTGTCACCCTGGGCAAGTGCCCTGGGGTGTACACACAAAGTGGGCAGAGCAAGCCAATAAGCAGCATGCATGGTCTTGGCTTCAGTTTCTGCCTCCAGGTTTCTGCCCTGAGTTCCTACTCTGACATTCCTGATGACGAAATAAACCTTTTCCTCCTCAAGTTGCTTGTGGTCTGTGTTTTATCACAGCAACAAAAGCAGACTAATACAAGGGACACTGAACCTATCCTAAAGACTTTGGCTTTTGCTCAGATTGACATGAACATAGGAAGGATATAACCAAAATTATCATCAATAGAACAGCTTTCAGCTTCCTTACCTGGCCTGAACCCTATACCACACCTAAACTTGACTACTTTCTGCTCACACGTCAACATTTAGCAGGTGTGCCTTTCCACACCTGCTTACCTGCTTTGCACATGTTGCCTTACATACATGCCCCTCCGTTATGTTACCGTAGGGCTCTGGAGTCATCTCTGCCCCTTGCAATTCCTTGTAAGTTAGCCCCCTCCATAGTGAAGAGAGGTAAAGTTGATTGTAAATGTAACTCAAGATCATACATAGCTATTAAGTAAGAAAGCCAAATTGCAAACCCGGAGCTCAGACTACACCCCTAATGATATTTCAGCACCTCTCCTACTCCACAACCCTGTGCTGCTCCAGGCTCTCTACTCCTTGGTAATTCCTCTCTTGAGAACTTGCCCCATTTTGATTGCAAAGAGAACAGTCTCAGGAATTGTAAGGTGGCAACACAGCATCCCATGGGACAGACTGGCCAAAAGCAAGGAGATTGCTTGAAGGGATGCTGAAGAATCTGTGACTGGAGGTATGGAACCCCTCTCATGTCAGAGCCCTTAAACACAGGCCAATCACATGGAACCCCCTTCCACCTCACGTATGGACAAATATAATATCACAAGACACATCCAAAGGCCAACAAATAGTTGTGTCTAGAAACAAATATACACATTCATAGTCACACAGAAGTAGACATGAATACATGTAGACACAAACACACATTGCCTGCAGGACTATTCTTTAGGGGGAAATGAGAGCATGCTTTGTAGAGGGGGAGAATAAGCCATGCTACACAAATAACCACAGAACAAAGTGGAAAGTTATCAGGGGTGGGGAATACAGGAAGTGATGGGGGAGTAAAGGAGAGAGATTCCTTCTGCTTGGGGGTGCTGAGCAGAATAAAAATAAACTGGCACTTAACTATGCACCTACCCTGTGTCAGGCATTTTTCCACACATTATTTAATCTGCATGGCAAACACAAGGAAAGAATTAAGATTCCTGTCTTACAGAGGAAGAAAACAGCTCCAAGAGGAAAACTGAATGACAAAGGTCACAGCTAGCGACTGGCAGGATAGGGATTCGGACCCAAAGCCTGTGCTAGCCCTCCTGCTGTCTTGAAGTCTTCCTGGGAGAGGAAGCTCATGGACTGTGCTTTGCCTAGGAGGAGCTAGTCGAGATGAGAGTAGAGCAATCTTGTAAGCCAAGGCTCTAAGATGGGGAAGCAGGTTAGGATGTCTTCTAGAGACTTGAGATTGGTCTGCCCATGACAGAGGGTGGGGCACAGACCCTTCCCAGATGCTACTCCTGTTTAGTTGGGGGGGGGGGGGTGTCTTTTCTCCCTCCTTCTCTTTATTGGTACTGCCCGGCGCTAGGAATTCAGCCGGGGGAATGGGAATCAGAATGCAGTTGCCATGGAAATGAATGGAGACTGTTGCTATGGATACCATAAGATGAGAGGGCAAGAGGAAAGCAAGGTTGCTGAAAACTATCCCCATGACAACTTAGTTTTGGAAAGGGAAGGGACTAGAAGTGAGATATAATGAAACAAAGGGGTCAGGGTGTATAGATGGAACCAAGGGCTTTAGGTTCTAGAAGTAAAAGCTGGGCAAGAAGATTGGAGCTAACAGAGAGAGTGACAGGAGCAGGGCTTTTTGCTCTCCAATCCAGTGCCACATAAAGTCCAATCCCAAATCCAGCCTGGGTTAGCTAACAGCTGAGGTCTAACCAGGTAGACAGTGGGAAAGCAGACTCTGGGAGCCCAAAGACCTAGGTTGGAATCCTGGATCTGCTCATTTGCAACCCTAGAAAAATATTAGTTATAATTATTCTTTTCACCATGCTTAGCAACTGGGTAAAGTCTGGCTTTTCTCACTGAAGAAGATACAACATAGGTGGGGAGACGAACTCAGGTGCAAAAGGTCTCAAAACTAAGTAGTGGAGGAGCCAAGACTCAAACGAAAACATATCTGAGCACAGGAGGCTGGCAGTATGGCTAAGTGGCAGAGCATTTGCCTGGCATCTCCAGATTTGGGTTTGATCCCCATCTCCACACACATGAGTCTGCATAGAAAAGTTCCTGCTCTTCCTGTCCTCTTCCTCAGTGGTGTCCTTGACTATTCATCTCTTGATTTCTTCCCATAGAGACAAACAACGGACTAGACCCTGGGGTAAATATCTGTGGAGCAGTAAGTGAGGAAGCAGGAAAGGCTGAAGTTAGATGGGAAAAAAGTCCTGCATTTAAGAACAATGACTCATGGATTTGTTCAGTCCACACACTTGGGACTGAACTTTGCAAACAAGTTTTAAGAACCATCCAATCCCTGGTAGATGCAAGTGAAGCTCGGGTAGCGAAAGTAACTTTCTCTCGAAAACTTCCCTATCTTCTAGACAAAAGTACTTTGAGCTACAAATACCCATGCCCCCCCCCCACCAACCACTTCCTATGGCCTCTCACTCTGCTCAAGTATGCTCCAAACAGGGAACAACAATAGGCTACTTGCAAATTCTCATATAGCAAGCTTATCCATCACCTTTCTGCACTCAAAGACTTGCTTTATTTTTCTTGTCCAGAATGTCTTTTCTCCTTTTTACCCTTGGATTTAAACTGGCCTAGATGAGCTCATCTTCATTTTGAATACCCTGAACAGGCAGAACCTCCAGCCAAGAGAATTCTGACTCACTCTCACCCCAGCACCACCTGACAGGATCAAGGTACTGTCTCCTCTGTGTCTCATACTCACCCATCTTATGGTGGCCCTGACCACTAGTCTTTCTTGAAATATGCATTGCCCACTCTTGATCTCCATATCTGTTTTCTTTTTTTAAAAAAAGATTTATTTATTTTATTTATATGAGCACATTGTAGGTATCTAAGACACACCAGACAGAGGGCATCAGATTCCACTGCAGATAACTGTAATGCACTATGTGGGTGCTGGGAATTGAACTCAGGACCTCTGGAAGAGTAGTTCAGTGCTCTTAACTGCTGAGCTATCTCTCCAGCCATCTCCTTCCTCTACATCTCTTTTCCAAGAGTAGTGGCCTGTCATGATTTACTTTCACCTTGCTACAGCTATCTTGTCCCCTAAATCTACAGGGGACATGTCTGTATGTGTGTCACCATCTGTCTAATAACCGTTATCCAAAGAGCACATCCCATGTTTAAAGTCAACCATATTTCTCCTACCCCCTGTGATTAATTCACTGGGCACATACATAGAAGCTTCCAGGTACAGAAAGCCAGATCTCACATAGAAAACCTCATATTCTCAGGATTCCTCAGGCTCAGTCTCACAGAATCACACAGCAGCTCACGCAGTCTCTCACTACTGTGAGACCCATGTAGCCTCCACACACACACACACACACACACACACACACACACACACACACACAACACACGCACACACACATAGATGCACAGATACACGGAGGCATATTTTCTCACAAACAGAATAGGCCTGCTCCCTTCCCAAAGCCCGGCCTGCTCTTGTCCAGCCAGTTCAGTTGCCTGAACAGATGTCAAGCACTCTTACGGTTTCCAGCCTGTTCTTGACTTGATCTCTTCCTTCATTCAGTTAACCCCTGCCCACTTCCTTCTATGTCCCTCAAATAAAGTACAGATGGTGTTCTCCTGGTCACAGGTCATCTAGACTCACATATCCTGGAGACATTGGAGCACAGTAATTACTCCTCATTCCCCCAACTTGACCCAGGGGCATGCCAATGGGTTTTCCCCCTATATGTCCCTATCCCCTGAAATGTCTTCTCGACTCTTGCCACCTAATCAAAATCTTTCCCATACCTGAGACCATATTTTTATCCATCTTCCTCCAGCCTCCAGATCCTACCACTCCCCACCCACATTTCCATTTCTTAACATAAAACATATCATAGAAGGGGGAACATAAAATCACAAAGGCCCCTCCCTGTCTTCTCTCTCAGGAGTACCCTTAAAAGCAGTGGTTCTCAACCTTCCTAATGCTGTGACCCTTTAATACAGTTCCTCATGTTGTGGTGATCCCAGCAATAAAATTATTTTGTTGCTACTTTATAACTGTAATTTTGCAACGGTTATGAATCACGATGTAAATATCTGATGTGAGGACCACTGCTTTAAAGAGTCTTAGCTTCCAGCCAGGCCAAGGAAGTGTTTGCAGTTTTGTTGAAGAAATGGCTTTCCTCTTGGAGCTCCTAAAGTTACAGTATCAGAACCAAGGAATCCTAATATCACAGAATATTAAAAGCATATCATCAGATTTTTTTAAGTGGTAGAATTATGAAATCTAAAAATCATAGAATTAGGGAATCCAACTATCATAACACTATAGAAAGAGAAATCACAAAATTGCATAAAATATGTCCCAGAATCATAGTATCTTCAAAGCTCATAATTACAGCTTTTTGAAATGGTAGCATCTTAGATTCCGAACTTCAGAGCTGGAAGAATTCTGGTGACCCTGGTCAAACCACCATCCCAATTTTCCAGATGAGTAAACTATGTATTGCAGAAATCAAGGGCCATGTCCAAGATTAGCCAGTTCAAAAATGCCCCAGGCTAGTGCACTAAAGAAGGCAATGGGTGTTTTCCTGCCGGGAGACATTCACACATTTATTTTTTGAATGACTTTTAGGTATCGACAAGCCACAAATCAAATCCTACTCTGTCTTCCAGCCCTTTACCAGTTCTGGATAGGAAAGAAGACAAAGTTCTGGTGGGGATGGAGACAGGGAGATGGGGTAAGGTGGAACATACATCAGACAGAGAGAAGAGATCAGCTTTTATTGATGGAAATTCTTTACACATAGCAACACACATGCTGAAAGGCCTTTTCCTCCTAATCATGTTTACAGAGCACTATGGGAGTGATAGGGGTTGGGGAGAGGGTATGAGGTGAGGCCTTCAAGCAGTGGAGAAAATGGCAGCTATGGCCACAGCAAGGGAATGAGTGACGGGGAACTAGGCAGGCTGGATTCCTGCTCCCGTCTGGTCCTCTGAGCCCTAGGCACCCTGCATCTCTGCTTGTGCTCACAGAGAACAGAGGTAGGTCCTTGGGGTGTCATTTGGAGACCTTTCCAGTAGTAACAAGCTCCAGGGTGCCTGGGAAGTGGGTGTATGGGTGCAAGAGGGTCCAGGTTGCAAGCTTCAAGCTCCAAGCTCTGCTTCTCCCACATATTAGTAAAATCTAGGACTCCAGCTCTTTAATTCAGAGGCTAGAGCCTAGGGGAGACAGCAGGGGTGGGGAGGAACCAAGAAGGAGGTTGGGGAAGTAAGAATATGATGCTTGCCCATCTGGTTCCTGAAGCAGGGGACAAGATTCCCCATGAGGGATCCACAGAGGCAGGGGTGGGGGCTGGTTAAGGCTTTTGCTTCTGCATAGAAAATGGCCCTTGTTCCTCTCAGTTACCGAGAGGAGGGACTACTGCATTCGGAGGCCGGACAGCAGAACTGGTGAGCGTCTTCACTCTTCCTCTTCCCTCAGTTTCCTCCTCCTCCTCCTCTTCCTGGGGCCAGGAAGGGCAGGTAGAGGCCACAGGCAGGTGATGACAGAGAGAGGCAGAGACATTAGTTTGGCAGAGAAGGGGAGATACATGAAAGGGCCAGAACTGGGAGGTTGGGCTATGATGGGGGTCCAAACAGGGTAGCCAGTGTGACACATTATCCAAGGCCACCTCCAACTCAGTCTTCAAGAAAGGAATAGCCCTCCCCAACCCAGCCTTAATCTTAGGGACACCTTCCCAGTATAGAAACACAATTTTCTGACTCTGAAGTTGCCAACCTAATTTTCCTATAAATAATAGTGACCCATTTTATGCTAGAACTTAGTTATCATTATGTCTCATCTAACCCCTGCAAACAACTTTGCCAAAGCATCATTTTAGAAATGATGCTTAACCTCAGAGACATTAAATAAGTTGGGTTATAAAATACAGTCAGAATTTAATCCAAAGTTCTTAGAGTTTCAGATCTCATACTCTATCCTTCCAGGTTTTGTGTTAGAAATCCACTCTGTCCTTATAGGACAAAGATTTGTATTTCATTAAGACTCAAGGTCAGCAAAAAACAAGAAGATGCTTAGAAATAAAGCATGGAAACACAGCTTTAGAAGTAAAAAGACCTGAGTTCATGGTTTAGGGATGTAGCCCAATATAGAGCCAACAGCCTATGCAAGGCTCTAGGTTACACTCCCGAACCACAAAACAACAAAAAAAAAAAAAAAGGGAAAAGGGAAAAAGGAAAAAAGAAAAGAAGGAGGAGAGGAGAGGAAAAGAAAGGAAAAGAGAAGAAAAGAGAAGAGAGACGAGAGGAAGAGAGAGGAGAGGAGAGGAGAGGAGAGAAGAGAAGAAAAGAGAAGAAAGAGAAGAAAACAAA
>NW_023046202.1:0-67484 GCF_011762505.2 Arvicanthis niloticus
GTCACCGAGGAAGGATAGGGTCATCCTCCCAGGATTTTGGCAGAAGAACGGGGCTCCGGACGGACTCGCATTCCTGACACACTTTGGAGGCTTGGACCACACCAGGATCCGGGACTTCCCGCACTGGTGCTAAACCTACCTAGAGTAGTGTGGGCGCGACGCAGCCTTTGTGGCCCACCTGTGTAGATCGCCCACCGGGAAAGGCAGCCGGGCGGGCCCGTGAAGCCAGCTCTCCCCACTCTACAAGAAAGGCAAAAGAGCTGCCCAGGAGCGAGCCTGCACAGCCCAGCCGCCTCTCAGCACGTCCTGCACTGAAGGGCGGACAGGCCCAAAAACGAATTGCATCTGGGCCAGATGGGACTAGCTGCCCAGCCACGCAGGCCTGAAAGTCACCAGGCAGCCCGCCAGTGCCTTCCACTAAGCCCTGACCCCACCTGCCTGGGTCTCTGCACTGCCTAGATCCCAGGCTGGAGTCCCCTGGCTTGAGCCTGAAGGCTCTTCTTTCTTTTTCAAATGTGGGCTCTTGGTCGTGCGCATGAGCATGGGCGCCTGGGAAAATTGGGTCCCTAGCACCGAGCTGAGAAGGGTGTAACTCCAGCCTGCTGCAGCCTCAGGCTCAGACTTCTCAGGAAGCCGCTGCAGTCTTGCTAGCGACCCCACAGGACCCCCGCATGATTGTCTTCAGTGTCAAGCCGGGACCCAGGGACTCTGCAGTGTCCGGAGGACATCGGGCAAGACATTGTGGCCCTGTAGTTTTCATTGACTGATTGTTCCTGGTGGTCTTCTTTTCCTGTGACCAGTTCTCGCGGGAAATCTGGATGGTCCTAGGCCTCCACAAGGCCTGCAACTCACAGGGAATCACCTTCCTCATCCCCCCTGGGCTGAAATTCAAGGCACAGTCCAACTGGGGATCCAACTCCTCCAGGATGCTGCTCCCGACAGGGACTCGGGAGGCAAAGCCAGACACTGTCCGCAGTCCCCTCCCTAGAGCCACTCAGTCACTGCACTCATGCTCACCTGAGTAGAAAATCAGTCTAGGAGAGCCTACTATGGGGCTGATGGCCGGCCCACTCTGTGCCTAGGAACAAGTGCCCTGTCCTGGGATGCCACCAGTACCCAGGGCCTCCTCTGGCACCTGTCAGGATCTAGTTCCTGGTCCCGGCTGCCCTAGAAATACAGGGAAGCATCCTGCTCACAGGAGTGCCCATGAGCTCCATTTCCAGGATGCAGCTAGCCAGAGGTGCCTTGAACACAGCTCCAGGGAGCACTGTCCCAAGAAAAATGACCATTCAAGACCCACTTTTCTTGCCCTTTGGCATCTCCATCGCACCTAGAGTTACCAGAAGCAAGTGGTCCAGTCAATGAGACTCATGGAAGGGTTCTGCCTCAAAGCTGTGAAAAGAACGCTGGCTAGCTGGAAGGGCAAAGGCCTTGGAGCCAAGATGCCAGTGGAAACCTCAGGCTCTGACCCTGGAGCTGCAGTCAGACACAGGGAGGGGACCTCAGACTAGATAGGAGCAGTGGGAACTTACTGGAGTCTGGAGAAACACAGAGCCACACTCAGAGAGAGATGGGGGCAGGCGGGGGCTCAAGACACAAGCTGGCTTGCTACCCAAGTTTCAGGCTGGTGTCAAACTAGTGCCCAGACTCATCATCCCATGGGAGACAATCCAGAGGAGCCTGAGGAGATGTGTCTGTGTATCTGTGCACGTGCGCCTGTGTGTGTGTGTGTGTGTGTGTGTGGTGTGTGTGTGTGTGTATGAGTGTGTGGGCGGTAAATTTGGGTGAGATTCTCTGTGTGTGTATGGGTGGGCATGGGTGTGTCTTAGTGGCAGCTCCCAGGTATCTTGGCCTAAGGGGAATGCAAAAGTGCTCCGTGGAAGGAGAGAGGAGGAGATAGCAGAAGGAAGGGGAGGCTGGCAGTCTCCAAAGCTAGTCTCTCTTCCTTGTGTCCTGGAGGCTCCTGGTGATCAGGATATGTGCTGATGGTTGCCACCGCCACCCAAAAGAGCCGGTGGGTCTCTATGCAGAATCTTGGAGCACTTGCCCTGGGATGAAGAACCTGGATGGAGAAGGGGTGTCCGCTGCTGCCTTGTGGGCTCGTGGGGCAAGAGTGGGCAGAGGGAAGGCCTCCAGGCAGCGGTCTTATTTCAGGCCCAGCGAAAAGAGCAAGACCCACCACTCCTTGGAGCCCTGTCTTGCTGTGTCACCGAAGAAGGATAGGGTCATCCTCCCAGGGATTTTGGCAGAAACGGGGCTCCGGACGACTTGGGATTCCTGCAACTTTGGAGGCTCTGGACACACCAGGATCCCGGGACTTCCCGCACTGGTCTAAACCTACCTAGAGTAGCTGTGGGCGCGACGCAGCCTTTGTGCCCACCTGTGTAGATCGTCCACCGGGAAAGGCTAGCCGGGGCGGCCCAGTGAAGCCAGCTCTCCCCCCTCTACAAGAAAGGCAAAAGAGCTGCCCAGGAGCTGAGCCTGCACAGCCCAGCCGCCTCTCAGCACTTCCTGCACTGAAGGCGGACAGGCCCAAAACGAAGTGCATCTGGGCCAGAGGGACTAGCTGCGCCAGCCACGCAGGCCTGAAAGTCACCAGGCAGCCCTGCAGTGCCTTCCACTAAGCCCGACCCCACCTGCCTGGGTCTCTGCACTGCCTAGATCCCAGGCTGGAGTCCCCTGGCTGAGCCTGAAGGCTCTTCTTTCTTTTTCAAATGTGGGCTCTTGGTCGTGCGCATGCGCACGGGCGCCTGGGAAAAATGGGTCCCTAGCACCGAGCTGAGAGGGGTGTAACTCCAGCCTGCTGCAGCCTCAGGCTCAGGCTTCTCAGGAAGGCGCCTGCAGTCTTGCTAGCGACCCCACAGGACCCCCGCAGGATTGTCTTCAGTGTCAGCCGGGACCCAGGGACTCTGCAGTGTCCGGAGGACATCGGGCAAGACATTGTGGCCCTGTAGTTTTCATTGACTGATTGTTCCTGGTGGTCTTCTTTCTCCTGTGACCAGTTCTCGCGGAAATCTGGATGGTCCTAGGCCTCCACAAGGCCTGCAACTCACAGGGAATCACCTTCCTCATCCCCCTGGGCTGAAATTCAAGGCACAGTCCACCTGGGGATCCAACTCCTCCAGGATGCTGCTCCCGACAGGACAGGGACTCCGGGAGGCAAGGCCAGACACTGTCCGCAGTCCCCTCTCCCTAGAGCCACTCAGTCACTGCACTCATGCTCACCTGAGTAGAAAATCAGTCTAGAGAGCCTACTATGGGGCTGATGGCCGGCCCACTCTGTGCCTAGGGACAAGTGCCCTGTCCTGGGATGCCACCAGTACCCAGGGCCTCCTCTGGCACCTGTCAGGATCTAGTTCCCTTGTCCCGGCTGCCCTAGAAATACAGGGAAGCATCCTGCTCACAGGAGTGCCCATGAGCTCCGTTTCCAGGATGCAGCTAGCCAGAGGTGCCTTGGACACAGCTCCAGGGAGCCACTGTCCCAAGAAAAATGACCATTCAAGACCCACTTTCTTGCCCTTTGGCATCTCCAATCGCACCTAGAGTTACCAGAAGCAAGTGGTCCAGTCAATGAGACTCATGGAAGGGTTCTGCCTCAAAGCTGTGAAAAGAACGCTGGCTAGCTGGAAGGGCAAAGGCCTTGGAGCCAAGATGCCAGTGGAAACCTCAGGCTCTGACCCTGGAGCTGCAGTCAGACACAGGGAGGGGACCTCAGACTAGATAGGAGCAGTGGGAACTTACTGGAGTCTGGAGAACACCAGAGCCACACTCAGAGAGAGATGGGGGGTGCGGGGCTCAAGACACAAGCTGGCTTGCTACCAAGTTTCAGGCTGGTGTCAAACTAGTGCCCAGACTTCATCATCCCATGGGAGACAATCCAGAGGAGCCTGAGGATATGTGTCTGTGTATCTGTGCACGTGCGCCTCTGTTGTGTGTGTGTGTGTGTGTGGTGTGTGTGGGGGGTGTGTGTGTGTGTATGAGTGTGTGGGCGTGTAAATTTGGGTGAGATTCTCTGTGTGTGTATGGGTGGGCATGGGTGTGTCTTAGTGGCAGCTCCCAGGTATCTTGGCCTAAGGAGGAATGCAAAAGTGCTCCGTGGAAGTAGAGAGGAGGAGATAGCAGAAGGAAGGGGAGGCTGGCAGTCTCCAAAGCTAGTCTCTCTTCCTTGTGTCCTGGAGGCTCCTGGGTGATCAGGATATGTGCTGATGGTTGCCACCGCCACCCAAAAGAGCCCGGTGGGTCTCTATGCAGAATCTTGGAGCATTTGCCCTGGGATGAAGAACCTGGATGGAGAAGGGGTGTCCGCTGCTGCCTTGTGGGCTCGTGGGGCAAGAGTGGGCAGAGGGAAGGCCTCCAGGCAGCGGTCTTATTTCAGGCCCAGCGAAAAGAGCAAGACCCACCACTCCTTGGAGCCCTGTCTTGCTGTGTCACCGAGGAAGGATAGGGTCATCCTCCCAGGGATTTTGGCAGAAACGGGGCTCCGGACGACTGGGATTCCTGCAACTTTGGAGGCTCTGGACACACCAGGATCCCGGGACTTCCCGCACTGGTCTAAACCTACCTAGAGTAGCTGTGGGCGCGACGCAGCCTTTGTGCCCACCTGTGTAGATCGTCCACCGGGAAAGGCTAGCCGGGGCGGCCCAGTGAAGCCAGCTCTCCCCCCTCTACAAGAAAGGCAAAAGAGCTGCCCAGGAGCTGAGCCTGCACAGCCCAGCCGCCTCTCAGCACTTCCTGCACTGAAGGCGGACAGGCCCAAAACGAAGTGCATCTGGGCCAGAGGGACTAGCTGCGCCAGCCACGCAGGCCTGAAAGTCACCAGGCAGCCCTGCAGTGCCTTCCACTAAGCCCGACCCCACCTGCCTGGGTCTCTGCACTGCCTAGATCCCAGGCTGGAGTCCCCTGGCTGAGCCTGAAGGCTCTTCTTTCTTTTTCAAATGTGGGCTCTTGGTCGTGCGCATGCGCACGGGCGCCTGGGAAAAATGGGTCCCTAGCACCGAGCTGAGGGGGTGTAACTCCAGCCTGCTGCAGCCTCAGGCTCAGGCTTCTCAGGAAGGCGCTGCAGTCTTGCTAGCGACCCCACAGGACCCCCGCAGGATTGTCTTCAGTGTCAGCCGGGACCCAGGGACTCTGCAGTGTCCGGAGGACATCGGGCAAGACATTGTGGCCCTGTAGTTTTCATTGACTGATTGTTCCTGGTGGTCTTCTTTCTCCTGTGACCAGTTCTCGCGGGAAATCTGGATGGTCCTAGGCCTCCACAAGGCCTGCAACTCACAGGGAATCACCTTCCTCATCCCCCCTGGGCTGAAATTCAAGGCACAGTCCACCTGGGGATCCAACTCCTCCAGGATGCTGCTCCCGACAGGGACTCCGGGAGGCAAGGCCAGACACTGTCCGCAGTCCCCTCTCCCTAGAGCCACTCAGTCACTGCACTCATGCTCACCTGAGTAGAAAATCAGTCTAGAGAGCCTACTATGGGGCTGATGGCCGGCCCACTCTGTGCCTAGGAACAAGTGCCCTGTCCTGGGATGCCACCAGTACCCAGGGCCTCCTCTGGCACCTGTCAGGATCTAGTTCCCTGGTCCCGGCTGCCCTAGAAATACAGGGAAGCATCCTGCTCACAGGAGTGCCCATGAGCTCCATTTCCAGGATGCAGCTAGCCAGAGGTGCCTTGGACACAGCTCCAGGGAGCCACTGTCCCAAGAAAAATGACCATTCAAGACCCACTTTCTCTTGCCCTTTGGCATCTCCAATCGCACCTAGAGTTACCAGAAGCAAGTGGTCCAGTCAATGAGACTCATGGAAGGGTTCTGCCTCAAAGCTGTGAAAAGAACGCTGGCTAGCTGGAAGGACAAAGGCCTTGGAGCCAAGATGCCAGTGGAAACCTCAGGCTCTGACCCTGGAGCTGCAGTCAGACACAGGGAGGGGACCTCAGACTAGATAGGAGCAGTGGGAACTTACTGGAGTCTGGAGAACACCAGAGCCACACTCAGAGAGAGATGGGGGTGCGGGGGCTCAAGACACAAGCTGGCTTGCTACCCAAGTTTCAGGCTGGTGTCAAACTAGTGCCCAGACTTCATCATCCCATGGGAGACAATCCAGAGGAGCCTGAGGATATGTGTCTGTGTATCTGTGCACGTGCGCCTCTGTGTGTGTGTGTGTGTGTGTGTGTGTGTGTGTGTGTGTGTGTATGAGTGTGTGGGCGTGTAAATTTGGGTGAGATTCTCTGTGTGTGTATGGGTGGGCATGGGTGTGTCTTAGTGGCAGCTCCCAGGTATCTTGGCCTAAGGAGGAATGCAAAAGTGCTCCGTGGAAGTAGAGAGGAGGAGATAGCAGAAGGAAGGGGAGGCTGGCAGTCTCCAAAGCTAGTCTCTTCCTTGCTTGTGTCCTGAGGCTCCTGGGTGATCAGGATATGTGCTGATGGTTGCCACCGCCACCCAAAAGAGCACGGTGGGTCTCTATGCAGAATCTTGGAGCATTTGCCCTGGGATGAAGAACCTGGATGGAGAAGGGGTGTCCGCTGCTGCCATTGTGGGCTCGTGAGGCAAGAGTGGGCAGAGGGGAAGGCCCTCCAGGCAGCGGTCTTATTTCAGGGCCCAGCGAAAAGAGCAAGACCCACCACTCCTTGGAGCCCTGTCTTGCTGTGTCACCGAGGAAGGATAGGGTCATCCTCCCAGGGATTTGGGCAGAAACGGGGCTCCGGACGACTCGGCATTCTGCAACTTTGGAGGCTCTGGACACCACCAGGATCCCGGGACTTCCCGCACGGGTCTAAACCTACATAGAGTAGCTGTGGGCCGACGCAGCCTTTGTGCCCACCTGTGTAGATCGTCCACGGAAAGGCTAGCCGGGGCGGACCCAGTGAAGCCAGCTCTCCCCCCTCGTACAACGAAAGGCAAAAGAGCTGCCCAGGAGCTGAGCCTGCACAGCCCAGCCGCCTCTCAGCACTTCCTGCACTGAAGGCGGACAGGCCCAAAAACGAAGTGCATCTGTGCCAGAGGGACTAGCTGCGCCAGCCACGCAGGCCTGAAAGTCACCAGGCAGGCCCTGCAGTGCCTTCCACTAAGCCCTGACCCCCACCTGCCTGGGTCCTCTGCACTGCCTAGATCCCAGGCTGGAGTCCCCTGGCTGAGCCTGAAGGCTCTTCTTTCTTTTTCAAATGTGGGCTCTTGGTCTGTGCGCAATGCGCACAGGGCGCCTGGGGAAAAATGGGTTCCCTAGCACCCTAGCTGAGAGGGGTGTAACTCCAGCCTGCTGCAGCCTCAGGCTCAGGCTTCTCAGGAAGGCGCTGCAGTCTTGCTAGCGACCCCACAGGGACCCCCGCATGATTGTCTTCAGTGTCAGCAGGGACCCCAGGGACTCTGCCGTGTCCGGAGGACATCGGGCAAGACATTGTGGCCCTGTATGTTTTCATTGACTGATTGTTCCTGGTGGTCTTCTTTCTCCTGTGACCAGTTCTCAGGGCCGGGAAATCTGGATGGTCCCAGGCCTCCACAAGGCCTGCAACTCACAGGGAATCACTTCCTCATCCCCCCTGGGCTGAAATTCAAGGCACAGTCCACCTGGGGATCCAACTCCTCCAGGATGGTGCTCCCGACAGACAGGGACTTTTCCGGGAGGCAAGGCCAGACACTGTCCGCTGTCCCCTGTCCCTAGAGCCACTCAGTCACTGCACTCATAGCTCACTGAGTAGAAAAATCAGTCTAGAAAGCTACTATGGGGCTGATGGCCGCCCACTCTGTGCCTAGGAACAAGTGCCCTGTCCTGGGATGCCACCAGTACCCAGGGCCTCCTCTGGCACCTGTCAAGGATCTAGTTCCCTGGTCCCGGCTGCCCTAGAAATACAGGGAAGCATCCTGCTCACGAGGAGTGCCCATGAGCTCCATTTCCAGATGTATCTAGCCAGAGGTGCCTTGAACACAGCTCCAGGGAGCCACTGTCCCAAGAAAAAGGACCATTCAAGGACCCACTTTCTCTTGCCCTTTGGCATCTCCAATCGCACCTAGAGTTACCAGAAGCAAGTGGTCCAGTCGATGAGACTCATGAAGGGTTCTGCCTCAAAGCTGTGAAAAGAACGCTGGCTAGCTGGAAGGGCAAAGGCCTTGGAGCCAAGATGCCAGTGGAAACCTCAGGCTCTGACCCTGGAGCTGCAGTCAGACACAGGGAGGGGACCTCAGACTAGATAGGAGCAGTGGGAACTTTCTGGAGTCTGGAGAACACCAGAAGCCACACTCAGAGAGAGATAGGGGGGGTGCGGGGGCTCAAGACACAAGCTGGCTTGCTACCCAAGTTTCAGGCTGGTGTCAAACTATGTGCCCAGACTTCATCATCCCATGGGAGACAATCCAGAGGAGCCTGAGGATATGTGTCTGTGTATCTGTGCACAGTGCGCCTCTGTGTGTGTTGTGTGTGTGTGTGTGTGTGTGTGTGTGTGTGTGTGTGTGTGTGTGTGTATATGTGTGTGTGTATGAGTGTGTGGGCGTGTAAATTTGGGTGAGATTCTCTGTGTGTGTATGGGTGGGCATGGGTGTGTCTTAGTGGCAGCTCCCAGGTATCTTGGCCTAAGGAGGAATGCAAAAGTGCTCCGTGGAAGTAGAGAGGAGGAGATAGCAGAAGGAAGGGGAGGCTGGCAGTCTCCAAAGCTAGTCTCTCTTGCTTGTGTCCTGGAGGCTCCTGGGTGATCAGGATATGTGCTGATGGTTGCCACCGCCACCCCAAAAGAGCCCGGTGGGTCTCTATGCAGAATCTTGGAGGCATTTGCCCTGGGATGAAGAACCTGGATGGAGAAGGGGTGTCCGCTGCTGCCTTGTGGGCTCGTGAGGCAAGAGTGGGCAGAGGGAAGGCCTCCAGGCAGCGGTCTTATTTCAGGCCCAGCGAAAAAGAGCAAGACCCACCACTCCTTGGAGCCCTGTCTTGCTGTGTCACCGAGGAAGGATAGGGTCATCCTCCCAGGGATTTTGGCAGAAACGGGGCTCCGGACGACTCGGCATTCCTGCAACTTTGGAGGCTCTGGACACACCAGGGATCCCGGGACTTCCCGCACTGGTCTAAACCTACCTAGAGTAGCTGTGGGCGCGACGCAGCCTTTGTGCCCACCTGTGTAGATCTACCACCGGGAAAGGCTAGACGGGGGCGGCCCAGTGAAGCCAGCTCTCCCCCCTCTACAAGAAAGGCAAAAGAGCTGCCCAGGAGCTGAGCCTGCACAGCCCAGCCGCCTCTCAGCACTTCCTGCACTGAAGGCGGACAGGCCCAAAACGAAGTGCATCTGGGCCAGAGGGACTAGCTGCGCCAGCCACGCAGGCCTGAAAGTCACCAGGCAGCACTGCAGTGCCTTCCACTAAGCCCGACCCCACCTGCCTGGGTCTCTGCACTGCCTAGATCCCAGGCTGGAGTCCCCTGCTGAGCCTGAAGGCTCTTCTTTCTTTTTCAAATGTGGGCTCTTGGTCGTGCGCATGCGCACGGGCGCCTGGGAAAAATGGGTCCCTAGCACCGAGCTGAGAGGGGTGTAACTCCAGCCTGCTGCAGCCTCAGGCTCAGGCTTCTCAGGAAGGCGCTGCAGTCTTGCTAGCGACCCCACAGGACCCCCGCATGATTGTCTTCGGTGTCAGCCGGGACCCAGGGATCTGCAGTGTCCGGAGGACATTCGGGCAAAGACATTGTGGCCCTGTAGTTTTCATTGACTGATTGTTCCTGTGGTCTTCTTTCTCGTGTGACCAGTTCTTCGCGGGAAATCTGGATGGTCCTGAGGCCTCCACAAGGCCTTGCAACTCAGCAGGGAATCACCTCCTCATCCCCCCTGGGCTGAAATTCAAGGCACAGTCCCACCTGGGGATCCAACTCCTCCAGGATGGTGCTCCCGAACAGGGACTCCGGGAGGCAAGAGGCATAGACACTGTCCGCAGTCCCCCTTCCCTAGAGCCACTCAGTCACTGCACTCATGCTCACCTGAGTAGAAAATCAGTCTAGAGAGGCCTACTATGGGGCTGATGGCCGGCCCACTCTGTGCCTAGGAACAAGTCCCCTGTCCTGGATGCCACCAGTACCCAGGGCCTCTCCTCTGGCACCTGTCAGGATCTAGTTCCCTGGTCCCGGCTGCCCTAGAAATACAGGGAAGCATCCTGCTCACAGGAGCGCCCGATGAGCTCCATTTCCAGGATGTATCTAGCCAGAGGTGCCTTGAACAACAGCTCCAGGGAGCCACTGTCCCAAGAAAAATGACCATTCAAGACCCACTTTCTCTTGCCCTTTGCATCTCCAATCGCACCTAGAGTTACCAGAAGCAAGTGGTCCAGTCGATGAGACTCATGGAAGGGTTCTGCCTCAAAGCTGTGAAAAGGACCGCTGGCTAGCTGGAAGGGCAAAGGCCTTGGAGCCAAGATGCCAGTGGAAACCTCAGGCTCTGACCCTGGAGCTGCAGTCAGACACAGGGAGGGGACCTCAGACTAGATAGGAGCAGTGGGAACTTTACTGGAGTCTGGAGAACACCAGAGCCACACTCAGAGAGAGATGGGGGGGGTGCGGGGGCTCAAGACACAAGCTGGCTTGCTACCCAAGTTTCAGGCTGGTGTCAAACTTGTGCCCAGACTTCAATCATCCCATGGGAGACAATCCAGAGGAGCCTGAGGATATGTGTCTGTGTAACCTGTGCACGTTGCGCCTCTGTGTGGGTGTGTGTGTGTGTGTGTGTGTATGTGTGTGTGTATGAGTGTGTGGGCGTGTAAATTTGGGTGAGATTCTCTGTGTGTGTATGGGTTGGGCATGGGTGTGTCTTAGTGGCCAGCTCCCAGGTATCTTGGCCTAAGGAGGAATGCAAAAGTGCTCCGTGGAAGTAGAGAGGAGGAGATAGCAGAAGGAAGGGGAGGCTGGCAGTCTCCAAGCTAGTCTCTCTTGCTTGTGTCCTGGAGGCTCCTGGGTGATCAGGAATATGTGCTGATGGTTGCCACCGCCACCCAAAAGAGGCCCGGTGGGTCTCTATGCAGAATCTTGGAGCATTTGCCCTGGGATGAAGAACCTGGAATGGAGAAGGGGTGTCCGCTGCTGCCTTGTGGGCCTCGTGAGGCAAGAGTGGGCAGAGGGAAGGCCTCCAGGCAGCGGTCTTATTTTCAGGCCCAGCGAAAGAGCAAGACCCACCACTCCTTGGAGCCCTGTCTTGCTGTGTCACCGAGGAAGGATAGGGTCATCCTCCCAGGGATTTGGGCAGAAACGGGGCTCCGGACGACTCGGCATTCCTGCAACTTTGGAGGCTCTGGACACACCAGGATCCCGGGACTTCCCGCACTGGTCTAAACCTACCTAGAGTAGCTGTGGGCGCGACGCCAGCCTTTGTGCCCACCTGTGTAGATCGTCCACCGGGAAAGGCTAGCCGGGCGGCCCAGTGAAGCCAGCTCTCCCCCCTCTACAAGAAAGGCAAAAGAGCTGCCCAGGAGCTGAGCCTGCACAGCCCAGGCCGCCTCTCAGCACTTCCTGCACTGAAGGCGGACAGGCCCAAAACGAAGTGCATCTGGGCCAGAGGGACTAGCTGCGCCAGCACGCAGGCCTGAAAAGTCACCAGGCAGCCCTGCAGTGCTTCCACTAAGCCCGACCCCACCTGCCTGGGTCCTCTGCACTGCCTAGATCCCAGGCTGGAGTCCCCTGGCTGAGCCTGAAGGCTCTTCTTTCTTTTTCAAATGTGGGCTCTTGGTCGTGCGCATGCGCACGGGCGCCTGGGAAAAATGGGTCCCTAGCACCGAGCTGAGAGGGGTGTAACTCCAGCCTGCTGCAGCCTCAGGCTCAGGCTTCTCAGGAAGGCGCTGCAGTCTTGCTAGCGACCCCACAGGACCCCCCCCATTATTGTCTTCAGTGTCAGCCGGGACCCAGGGACTCTGCAGTGTCCGGAGGACATCGGGCAAGACATTGTGGCCCTGTAGTTTTCATTGACTGATTGTTCCTGGTGGTCTTCTTTCTCCTGTGACCAGTTCTCGCGGGAAATCTGGATGGCCCAGGCCTCCACAAGGCCTGCAACTCACAGGGAATCACCTTCCTCATCCCCCCTGGGCTGAAATTCAAGGCACAGTCCACCTGGGGATCCAACTCCTCCAGGATGCTGCTCCCGACAGGGACTCCGGGAGGCAAGGCCAGACACTGTCCGCAGTCCCCTCTCCCTAGAGCCACTCAGTCACTGCACTCATGCTCACCTGAGTAGAAAATCAGTCTAGAGAGCCTACTATGGGGCTGATGGCCGGCCCACTCTGTGCCTAGGAACAAGTGCCCTGTCCTGGGATGCCACCAGTACCCAGGGCCTCCTCTGGCACCTGTCAGGATCTAGTTCCCTGGTCCCGGCTGCCCTAGAAATACAGGGAAGCATCCTGCTCACAGGAGTGCCCATGAGCTCCATTTCCAGGATGCAGCTAGCCAGAGGTGCCTTGGACACAGCTCCAGGGAGCCACTGTCCCAAGAAAAATGACCATTCAAGACCCACTTCTCTTGCCCTTTGGCATCTCCAATCGCACCTAGAGTTACCAGAAGCAAGTGGTCCAGTCAATGAGACTCATGGAAGGGTCTGCCTCAAAGCTGTGAAAAGAACGCTGGCTAGCTGGAAGGGCAAAGGCCTTGGAGCCAAGATGCCAGTGGAAACCTCAGGCTCTGACCCTGGAGCTGCAGTCAGACACAGGGAGGGGACCTCAGACTAGATAGGAGCAGTGGGAACTTACTGGAGTCTGGAGAACACCAGAGCCACACTCAGAGAGAGATGGGGGGGCGGGGGCTCAAGACACAAGCTGGCTTGCTACCCAAGTTTCAGGCTGGTGTCAAACTAGTGCCCAGACTTCATCATCCCATGGGAGACAATCCAGAGGAGCCTGAGGATATGTGTCTGTGTATCTGTGCACGTGCGCCTCTGTGTGTGTGTGTGTGTGTGTGTGTGTGTGTAGTGTGTGTGTATGAGTGTGTGGGCGTGTAAATTTGGGTGAGATTCTCTGTGTGTGTATGGGTGGGCATGGGTGTGTCTTAGTGGCAGCTCCCAGGTATCTTGGCCTAAGGAGGAATGCAAAAGTGCTCCGTGGAAGTAGAGAGGAGGAGATAGCAGAAGGAAGGGGAGGCTGGCAGTCTCCAAAGCTAGTC
Organism: Arvicanthis niloticus; assembly: GCF_011762505.2. Lineage (NCBI taxonomy): Eukaryota > Metazoa > Chordata > Mammalia > Rodentia > Muridae > Arvicanthis > Arvicanthis niloticus. The sequence goes on from NW_023046202.1 coordinate 13,096, forward strand.
TCTCTTCCTTGTGTCCTGGAGGCTCCTGGGTGATCAGGATATGTGCTGATGGTTGCCACCGCCACCCAAAAGAGCCCGGTGGGTCTCTATGCAGAATCTTGGAGCACTTGCCCTGGGATGAAGAACCTGGATGGAGAAGGGGTGTCCGCTGCTGCCTTGTGGGCTCGTGGGGCAAGAGTGGGCAGAGGGAAGGCCTCCAGGCAGCGGTCTTATTTCAGGCCCAGCGAAAAGAGCAAGACCCACCACTCCTTGGAGCCCTGTCTTGCTGTGTCACCGAAGAAGGATAGGGTCATCCTCCCAGGGATTTTGGCAGAAACGGGGCTCCGGACGACTCGGGATTCCTGCAACTTTGGAGGCTCTGGACACACCAGGATCCCGGGACTTCCCGCACTGGTCTAAACCTACCTAGAGTAGCTGTGGGCGCGACGCAGCCTTTGTGCCCACCTGTGTAGATCGTCCACCGGGAAAGGCTAGCCGGGGCGGCCCAGTGAAGCCAGCTCTCCCCCCTCTACAAGAAAGGCAAAAGAGCTGCCCAGGAGCTGAGCCTGCACAGCCCAGCCGCCTCTCAGCACTTCCTGCACTGAAGGCGGACAGGCCCAAAACGAAGTGCATCTGGGCCAGAGGGACTAGCTGCGCCAGCCACGCAGGCCTGAAAGTCACCAGGCAGCCCTGCAGTGCCTTCCACTAAGCCCGACCCCACCTGCCTGGGTCTCTGCACTGCCTAGATCCCAGGCTGGAGTCCCCTGGCTGAGCCTGAAGGCTCTTCTTTCTTTTTCAAATGTGGGCTCTTGGTCGTGCGCATGCGCACGGGCGCCTGGGAAAAATGGGTCCCTAGCACCGAGCTGAGAGGGGTGTAACTCCAGCCTGCTGCAGCCTCAGGCTCAGGCTTCTCAGGAAGGCGCTGCAGTCTTGCTAGCGACCCCACAGGACCCCCGCATGATTGTCTTCAGTGTCAGCCGGGACCCAGGGACTCTGCAGTGTCCGGAGGACATCGGGCAAGACATTGTGGCCCTGTAGTTTTCATTGACTGATTGTTCCTGGTGGTCTTCTTTCTCCTGTGACCAGTTCTCGCGGGAAATCGGATGGTCCCAGGCCTCCACAAGGCCTGCAACTCACAGGGAATCACCTTCCTCATCCCCCCTGGGCTGAAATTCAAGGCACAGTCCACCTGGGATCCAACTCCTCCAGGATGGTGCTCCCCGACAGACAGGGACTCCGGGAGGCAAGGCCAGACACTGTCTGCTGTCCCCTGTCCCTAGAGCCACTCAGTCACTGCACTCATGCTCACCTGAGTAGAAAATCAGTCTAGAAAGCCTACTATGGGGCTGATGGCCGGCCCACTCTGTGCCTAGGAACAAGTGCCCTGTCCTGGGATGCCACCAGTACCCAGGGCCTCCTCTGGCACCTGTCAGGATCTAGTTCCCTGGTCCCGGCTGCCCTAGAAATACAGGGAAGCATCCTGCTCACAGGAGTGCCCATGAGCTCCATTTCCAGGATGTATCTAGCCAGAGGTGCCTTGAACACAGCTCCAGGGAGCCACTGTCCCAAGAAAAATGACCATTCAAGACCCACTTTCTCTTGCCCTTTGGCATCTCCAATCGCACCTAGAGTTACCAGAAGCAAGTGGTCCAGTCGATGAGACTCATGGAAGGGTTCTGCCTCAAAGCTGTGAAAAGAACGCTGGCTAGCTGGAAGGGCAAAGGCCTTGGAGCCAAGATGCCAGTGGAAACCTCAGGCTCTGACCCTGGAGCTGCAGTCAGACACAGGGAGGGGACCTCAGACTAGATAGGAGCAGTGGGAACTTTCTGGAGTCTGGAGAACACCAGAGCCACACTCAGAGAGAGATGGGGGGTGCGGGGGCTCAAGACACAAGCTGGCTTGCTACCCAAGTTTCAGGCTGGTGTCAAACTTGTGCCCAGACTTCATCATCCCATGGGAGACAATCCAGAGGAGCCTGAGGATATGTGTCTGTGTATCTGTGCACGTGCGCCTCTGTGTGTGTGTGTGTGTGTGTGTGTGTGTGTGTGTGTGTGTGTGTGTATGTGTGTGGTGTATGAGTGTGGTGGGCGTGTAAATTTGGGTGAGATTCTCTGTGTGTGTATGGGTGGGCATGGTGTGTCTTAGTGGCAGCTCCCAGGTATCTTGGCCTAAGGAGGAATGCAAAAGTGCTCCGTGGAAGTAGAGAGGAGGAGATAGCAGAAGGAAGGGGAGGCTGGCAGTCTCCAAAGCTAGTCTCTCTTGCTTGTGTCCTGGAGGCTCCTGGGTGATCAGGATATGTGCTGATGGTTTGCCACAGCCACCCAAAAAGAGCCCGGTGGGTCTCTATGCAAGAATCTTGGAGCATTTGCCCTGGGATGAAGAACCTGGATGGAGAAGGGGTGTCCGCTGCTGCCTTGTGGGCTCGTGAGGCAAGAGTGGGCAGAGGGAAGGCCTCCAGGCAGCCGGTCTTATTTCAGGCCCAGCGAAAAGGAGCAAGACCCACCACTCCTTGGAGCCCTGTCTTGCTGTGTCACCGAGGAAGGATAGGGTCATCCTCCCAGGGATTTGGCAGAAACGGGGCTCCGGACGACTCGGCATTCCTGCAAACTTTGGAGGCTCTGGACACACCAGGATCCCGGGACTTCCGCCACTGGTCTAAACCTACCTAGAGTAGCTGTGGGCGCGACGCAGCCTTTGTGCCCACCTGTGTAGATCGTCCACCGGGAAAGGCTAGCCGGGGCGGCCCAGTGAAGCCAGCTCTCCCCCCTCTACAAGAAAGGCAAAAGAGCTGCCCAGGAGCTGAGCCTGCACAGCCCAGCCGCCTCTCGCACTTCCTGCACTGAAGGCGGACAGGCCCAAACGAAGTGCATCTGGGCCAGAGGGACTAGCTGCGCCAGCCACGCAGGCCTGAAAGTCACCAGGCAGCCCTGCAGTGCCTTCCACTAAGCCCGACCCCACCTGCCTGGGTCTCTGCACTGCCTAGATCCCAGGCTGGAGTCCCCTGGCTGAGCCTGAAGGCTCTTCTTTCTTTTTCAAATGTGGGCTCTTGGTCGTGCGCATGCGCACGGGCGCCTGGGAAAAATGGGTCCCTAGCACCGAGCTGAGAGGGGTGTAACTCCAGCCTGCTGCAGCCTCAGGCTCAGGCTTCTCAGGAAGGCGCTGCAGTCTTGCTAGCGACCCCACAGGACCCCCGCATGATTGTCTTCAGTGTCAGCCGGGACCCAGGGACTCTGCAGTGTCCGGAGGACATCGGGCAAGACATTGTGGCCCTCTAGTTTTCATTGACTGATTGTTCCTGGTGGTCTTCTTTCTCCTGTGACCAGTTCTCGCGGGAAATCTGGATGGTCCCAGGCCTCCACAAGGCCTTGCAAACTCACAGGGAATCACCTTCCTCATCCCCCCTGGGCTGAAATTCAAGGCACAGTCCACCTGGGGATCCAACTCCTCCAGGATGGTGCTCCGACAGACAGGGACTCCGGGAGGCAAAGGCCAGACACTGTCCTGCTGTCCCCTGTCCCTAGAGCCACTCAGTCACTGCACTCATGCTCACCTGAGTAGAAAATCAGTCTAGAGAGCCTACTATGGGGCTGATGGCCGGCCCACTCTGTGCCTAGGAACAAGTGCCCTGTCCTGGGATGCCACCAGTACCCAGGGCCTCCTCTGGCACCTGTCAGGATCTAGTTCCCTGGTCCCGGCTGCCCTAGAAATACAGGGAAGCATCCTGCTCACAGGAGCTGCCCATGAGCTCCATTTCCAGGATGTATCTAGCCAGAGGTGCCTTGAACACAGCTCCAGGGAGCCACTGTCCCAAGAAAAATGACCCATTCAAGACCCACTTTCTCTTGCCCTTTGGCATCTCCAATCGCACCTAGAGTTACCAGAAGCAAGTGGTCCAGTCGATGAGACTCATGGAAGGGTTCTGCCTCAAAGCTGTGAAAAGGAACGCTGGCTAGCTGGAAGGGCAAAGGCCTTGGAGCCAAGATGCCAGTGGAAACCTCAGGCTCTGACCCTGGAGCTGCAGTCAGACACAGGGAGGGGACCTCAGACTAGATAGGAGCAGTGGGAACTTCTGGAGTCTGGAGAACACCAGAGCCACACTCAGAGAGAGATGGGGGGGTGCGGCGGGGCTCAAGACACAAGCTGGCTTGCTACCCAAGTTTCAGGCTGGTGTCAAACTTGTGCCCAGACTTCATCATCCCATGGGAGACAATCCAGAGGAGCCTGAGGATATGTGTCTGTGTATCTGTGCACGTGCGCCTCTGTGTGTGTGTGTGTGTGTGTGTGTGTGTGTGTGTGTATGTGTGTGTGTATGAGTGTGTGGGCGTGTAAATTTGGGTGAGATTCTCTGTGTGTGTATGGGTGGGCATGGGTGTGTCTTAGTGGCAGCTCCCAGGTATCTTGGCCTAAGGAGGAATGCAAAAGTGCTCCGTGGAAGTAGAGAGGAGGAGATAGCAGAAGGAAGGGGAGGCTGGCAGTCTCCAAAGCTAGTCTCTCTTGCTTGTGTCCTGGAGGCTCCTGGGTGATCAGGATATGTGCTGATGGTTGCCACCGCCACCCAAAAGAGCCCGGTGGGTCTCTATGCAGAATCTTGGAGCATTTGCCCTGGGATGAAGAACCTGGATGGAGAAGGGGTGTCCGCTGCTGCCTTGTGGGCTCGTGAGGCAAGAGTGGGCAGAGGGAAGGCCTCCAGGCAGCGGTCTTATTTCAGGCCCAGCGAAAAGAGCAAGACCCACCACTCCTTGGAGCCCTGTCTTGCTGTGTCACCGAGGAAGGATAGGGTCATCCTCCCAGGGATTTTGGCAGAAACGGGGCTCCGGACGACTCGGCATTCCTGCAACTTTGGAGGCTCTGGACACACCAGGATCCCGGGACTTCCCGCACTGGTCTAAACCTACCTAGAGTAGCTGTGGGCGCGACGCAGCCTTTGTGCCCACCTGTGTAGATCGTCCACCGGGAAAGGCTAGCCGGGGCGGCCCAGTGAAGCCAGCTCTCCCCCCTCTACAAGAAAGGCAAAAGAGCTGCCCAGGAGCTGAGCCTGCACAGCCCAGCCGCCTCTCAGCACTTCCTGCACTGAAGGCGGACAGGCCCAAAACGAAGTGCATCTGGGCCAGAGGGACTAGCTGCGCCAGCCACGCAGGCCTGAAAGTCACCAGGCAGCCCTGCAGTGCCTTCCACTAAGCCCGACCCCACCTGCCTGGGATCTCTGCACTGCCTAGATCCCAGGCTGGAGTCCCCTGGCTGAGCCTGAAGGCTCTTCTTTCTTTTTCAAATGTGGGCTCTTGGTCGTGCGCATGCGCACGGGCGCCTGGGAAAAATGGGTCCCTAGCACCGAGCTGAGAGGGGTGTAACTCCAGCCTGCTGCAGCCTCAGGCTCAGGCTTCTCAGGAAGGCGCTGCAGTCTTGCTAGCGACCCCACAGGACCCCCGCATGATTGTCTTCAGTGTCAGCCGGGACCCAGGGACTCTGCAGTGTCCGGAGGACATCGGGCAAGACATTGTGGCCCTGTAGTTTTCATTGACTGATTGTTTCCTGGTGGTCTTCTTTCTCCTGTGACCAGTTCTCGCGGGAAATCTGGATGGTCCCAGGCCTCCACAAGGCCTGCAACTCACAGGGAATCACCTTCCTATCCCCCCTGGGCTGAAATTCAAGGCACAGTCCACCTGGGGATCCAACTCCTCCAGGATGGTGCTCCCGACAGACAGGGACTCCGGGAGGCAAAGGCCAGACACTGTTCCGCTGTCCCCTCTCCCTAGAGCCACTCAGTCACTGCACTCATGCTCACCTGAGTAGAAAATCAGTCTAGAGAGCCTACTATGGGGCTGATGGCCGGCCCACTCTGTGCCTAGGGACAAGTGCCCTGTCCTGGGATGCCACCAGTACCCAGGGCCTCCTCTGGCACCTGTCAGGATCTAGTTCCCTGGTCCCGGCTGCCCTAGAAATACAGGGAAGCATCCTGCTCACAGGAGCGCCCATGAGCTCCATTTCCAGGATGCTATCTAGCCAGAGGTGCCTTGAACACAGCTCCAGGGAGCCACTGTCCCAAGAAAAATGACCATTCAAGACCCACTTTCTCTTGCCCTTTGGCATCTCAATCGCACCTAGAGTTACCAGAAGCAAGTGGTCCAGTCGATGAGACTCATGGAAGGGTTTCTGCCTCAAAGCTGTGAAAAGGAACGCTGGCTAGCTGGAAGGGCAAAGGCCTTGGAGCCAAGATGCCAGTGGAAACCTCAGGCTCTGACCCTGGAGCTGCAGTCAGACACAGGGAGGGGACCTCAGACTAGATAGGAGCAGTGGGAACTTTCTGGAGTCTGGAGAACACCAGAGCCACACTCAGAGAGAGATGGGGGGGTGCGGGGGCTCAAGACACAAGCTGGCTTGCTACCCAAGTTTCAGGCTGGTGTCAAACTTGTGCCCAGACTTCATCATCCCATGGGAGACAATCCAGAGGAGCCTGAGGATATGTGTCTGTGTATCTGTGCACGTGCGCCTCTGTGTGTGTGTGTGTGTGTGTGTGTGTGTGTGTGTGTGTGTGTGTGTGTATGAGTGTGTGGGCGTGTAAATTTGGGTGAGATTCTCTGTGTGTGTATGGGTGGGCATGGGTGTGTCTTAGTGGCAGCTCCCAGGTATCTTGGCCTAAGGAGGAATGCAAAAGTGCTCCGTGGAAGTAGAGAGGAGGAGATAGCAGAAGGAAGGGGAGGCTGGCAGTCTCCAAAGCTAGTCTCTCTTGCTTGTGTCCTGGAGGCTCCTGGGTGATCAGGATATGTGCTGATGGTTGCCACCGCCACCCAAAAGAGCCCGGTGGGTCTCTATGCAGAATCTTGGAGCATTTGCCCTGGGATGAAGAACCTGGATGGAGAAGGGGTGTCCGCTGCTGCCTTGTGGGCTCGTGAGGCAAGAGTGGGCAGAGGGAAGGCCTCCAGGCAGCGGTCTTATTTCAGGCCCAGCGAAAAGAGCAAGACCCACCACTCCTTGGAGCCCTGTCTTGCTGTGTCACCGAGGAAGGATAGGGTCATCCTCCCAGGGATTTTGGCAGAAAACGGGGCTCCGGACGACTCGGCATTCCTGCAACTTTGGAGGCTCTGGACACACCAGGATCCCGGGACTTCCCGCACTGGTCTAAACCTACCTAGAGTAGCTGTGGGCGCGACGCAGCCTTTGTGCCCACCTGTGTAGATCGTCCACCGGGAAAGGCTAGCCGGGGCGGCCCAGTGAAGCCAGCTCTCCCCCCTCTACAAGAAAGGCAAAAGAGCTGCCCAGGAGCTGAGCCTGCACAGCCCAGCCGCCTCTCAGCACTTCCTGCACTGAAGGCGGACAGGCCCAAAACGAAGTGCATCTGGGCCAGAGGGACTAGCTGCGCCAGCCACGCAGGCCTGAAAGTCACCAGGCAGCCCTGCAGTGCCTTCCACTAAGCCCGACCCCACCTGCCTGGGTCTCTGCACTGCCTAGATCCCAGGCTGGAGTCCCCTGGCTGAGCCTGAAGGCTCTTCTTTCTTTTTCAAATGTGGGCTCTTGGTCGTGCGCATGCGCACGGGCGCCTGGGAAAAATGGGTCCCTAGCACCGAGCTGAGAGGGGTGTAACTCCAGCCTGCTGCAGCCTCAGGCTCAGGCTTCTCAGGAAGGCGCTGCAGTCTTGCTAGCGACCCCACAGGACCCCCGCATGATTGTCTTCAGTGTCAGCCGGGACCCAGGGACTCTGCAGTGTCCGGAGGACATCGGGCAAGACATTGTGGCCCTGTAGTTTTCATTGACTGATTGTTCCTGGTGGTCTTCTTTCTCCTGTGACCAGTTCTCGCGGGAAATCTGGATGGTCCCAGGCCTCCACAAGGCCTGCAACTCACAGGGAATCACCTTCCTCATCCCCCCTGGGCTGAAATTCAAGGCACAGTCCACCTGGGGATCCAACTCCTCCAGGATGGTGCTCCCGACAGACAGGGACTCCGGGAGGCAAGGCCAGACACTGTCTGCTGTCCCCTGTCCCTAGAGCCACTCAGTCACTGCACTCATGCTCACCTGAGTAGAAAATCAGTCTAGAAAGCCTACTATGGGGCTGATGGCCGGCCCACTCTGTGCCTAGGAACAAGTGCCCTGTCCTGGGATGCCACCAGTACCCAGGGCCTCCTCTGGCACCTGTCAGGATCTAGTTCCCTGGTCCCGGCTGCCCTAGAAATACAGGGAAGCATCCTGCTCACAGGAGCGCCCATGAGCTCCATTTCCAGGATGTATCTAGCCAGAGGTGCCTTGAACACAGCTCCAGGGAGCCACTGTCCCAAGAAAAATGACCATTCAAGACCCACTTTCTCTTGCCCTTTGGCATCTCCAATCGCACCTAGAGTTACCAGAAGCAAGTGGTCCAGTCGATGAGACTCATGGAAGGGTTCTGCCTCAAAGCTGTGAAAAGAACGCTGGCTAGCTGGAAGGGCAAAGGCCTTGGAGCCAAGATGCCAGTGGAAACCTCAGGCTCTGACCCTGGAGCTGCAGTCAGACACAGGGAGGGGACCTCAGACTAGATAGGAGCAGTGGGAACTTACTGGAGTCTGGAGAACACCAGAGCCACACTCAGAGAGAGATGGGGGGTGCGGGGGCTCAAGACACAAGCTGGCTTGCTACCCAAGTTTCAGGCTGGTGTCAAACTTGTGCCCAGACTTCATCATCCCATGGGAGACAATCCAGAGGAGCCTGAGGATATGTGTCTGTGTATCTGTGCACGTGCGCCTCTGTGTGTGTGTGTGTGTGTGTGTGTGTGTGTGTATGTGTGTGTGTATGAGTGTGTGGGCGTGTAAATTTGGGTGAGATTCTCTGTGTGTGTATGGGTGGGCATGGGTGTGTCTTAGTGGCAGCTCCCAGGTATCTTGGCCTAAGGAGGAATGCAAAAGTGCTCCGTGGAAGTAGAGAGGAGGAGATAGCAGAAGGAAGGGGAGGCTGGCAGTCTCCAAAGCTAGTCTCTCTTGCTTGTGTCCTGGAGGCTCCTGGGTGATCAGGATATGTGCTGATGGTTGCCACCGCCACCCAAAAGAGCCCGGTGGGTCTCTATGCAGAATCTTGGAGCATTTGCCCTGGGATGAAGAACCTGGATGGAGAAGGGGTGTCCGCTGCTGCCTTGTGGGCTCGTGAGGCAAGAGTGGGCAGAGGGAAGGCCTCCAGGCAGCGGTCTTATTTCAGGCCCAGCGAAAAGAGCAAGACCCACCACTCCTTGGAGCCCTGTCTTGCTGTGTCACCGAGGAAGGATAGGGTCATCCTCCCAGGGATTTGGGCAGAAACGGGGCTCCGGACGACTCGGCATTCCTGCAACTTTGGAGGCTCTGGACACACCAGGATCCCGGGACTTCCCGCACTGGTCTAAACCTACCTAGAGTAGCTGTGGGCGCGACGCAGCCTTTGTGCCCACCTGTGTAGATCGTCCACCGGGAAAGGCTAGCCGGGGCGGCCCAGTGAAGCCAGCTCTCCCCCCTCTACAAGAAAGGCAAAAGAGCTGCCCAGGAGCTGAGCCTGCACAGCCCAGCCGCCTCTCAGCACTTCCTGCACTGAAGGCGGACAGGCCCAAAACGAAGTGCATCTGGGCCAGAGGGACTAGCTGCGCCAGCCACGCAGGCCTGAAAGTCACCAGGCAGCCCTGCAGTGCCTTCCACTAAGCCCGACCCCACCTGCCTGGGTCTCTGCACTGCCTAGATCCCAGGCTGGAGTCCCCTGGCTGAGCCTGAAGGCTCTTCTTTCTTTTTCAAATGTGGGCTCTTGGTCGTGCGCATGCGCACGGGCGCCTGGGAAAAATGGGTCCCTAGCACCGAGCTGAGAGGGGTGTAACTCCAGCCTGCTGCAGCCTCAGGCTCAGGCTTCTCAGGAAGGCGCTGCAGTCTTGCTAGCGACCCCACAGGACCCCCGCATGATTGTCTTCAGTGTCAGCCGGGACCCAGGGACTCTGCAGTGTCCGGAGGACATCGGGCAAGACATTGTGGCCCTGTAGTTTTCATTGACTGATTGTTCCTGGTGGTCTTCTTTCTCCTGTGACCAGTTCTCGCGGGAAATCTGGATGGTCCCAGGCCTCCACAAGGCCTGCAACTCACAGGGAATCACCTTCCTCATCCCCCCTGGGCTGAAATTCAAGGCACAGTCCACCTGGGGATCCAACTCCTCCAGGATGGTGCTCCCGACAGACAGGGACTCCGGGAGGCAAGGCCAGACACTGTCCGCTGTCCCCTGTCCCTAGAGCCACTCAGTCACTGCACTCATGCTCACCTGAGTAGAAAATCAGTCTAGAGAGCCTACTATGGGGCTGATGGCCGGCCCACTCTGTGCCTAGGAACAAGTGCCCTGTCCTGGGATGCCACCAGTACCCAGGGCCTCCTCTGGCACCTGTCAGGATCTAGTTCCCTGGTCCCGGCTGGCCTAGAAATACAGGGAAGCATCCTGCTCACAGGAGTGCCCATGAGCTCCATTTCCAGGATGTATCTAGCCAGAGGTGCCTTGAACACAGCTCCAGGGAGCCACTGTCCCAAGAAAAATGACCATTCAAGACCCACTTTCTCTTGCCCTTTGGCATCTCCAATCGCACCTAGAGTTACCAGAAGCAAGTGGTCCAGTCGATGAGACTCATGGAAGGGTTCTGCCTCAAAGCTGTGAAAAGAACGCTGGCTAGCTGGAAGGGCAAAGGCCTTGGAGCCAAGATGCCAGTGGAAACCTCAGGCTCTGACCCTGGAGCTGCAGTCAGACACAGGGAGGGGACCTCAGACTAGATAGGAGCAGTGGGAACTTTCTGGAGTCTGGAGAACACCAGAGCCACACTCAGAGAGAGATGGGGGGTGCGGGGGCTCAAGACACAAGCTGGCTTGCTACCCAAGTTTCAGGCTGGTGTCAAACTTGTGCCCAGACTTCATCATCCCATGGGAGACAATCCAGAGGAGCCTGAGGATATGTGTCTGTGTATCTGTGCACGTGCGCCTCTGTGTGTGTGTGTGTGTGTGTGTGTGTGTGTGTGTGTGTGTGTGTGTGTGTGTGTGTGTGTGTGTGTATGAGTGTGTGGGCGTGTAAATTTGGGTGAGATTCTCTGTGTGTGTATGGGTGGGCATGGGTGTGTCTTAGTGGCAGCTCCCAGGTATCTTGGCCTAAGGAGGAATGCAAAAGTGCTCCGTGGAAGTAGAGAGGAGGAGATAGCAGAAGGAAGGGGAGGCTGGCAGTCTCCAAAGCTAGTCTCTCTTGCTTGTGTCCTGGAGGCTCCTGGGTGATCAGGATATGTGCTGATGGTTGCCACCGCCACCCAAAAGAGCCCGGTGGGTCTCTATGCAGAATCTTGGAGCATTTGCCCTGGGATGAAGAACCTGGATGGAGAAGGGGTGTCCGCTGCTGCCTTGTGGGCTCGTGAGGCAAGAGTGGGCAGAGGGAAGGCCTCCAGGCAGCGGTCTTATTTCAGGCCCAGCGAAAAGAGCAAGACCCACCACTCCTTGGAGCCCTGTCTTGCTGTGTCACCGAGGAAGGATAGGGTCATCCTCCCAGGGATTTGGGCAGAAACGGGGCTCCGGACGACTCGGCATTCCTGCAACTTTGGAGGCTCTGGACACACCAGGATCCCGGGACTTCCCGCACTGGTCTAAACCTACCTAGAGTAGCTGTGGGCGCGACGCAGCCTTTGTGCCCACCTGTGTAGATCGTCCACCGGGAAAGGCTAGCCGGGGCGGCCCAGTGAAGCCAGCTCTCCCCCCTCTACAAGAAAGGCAAAAGAGCTGCCCAGGAGCTGAGCCTGCACAGCCCAGCCGCCTCTCAGCACTTCCTGCACTGAAGGCGGACAGGCCCAAAACGAAGTGCATCTGGGCCAGAGGGACTAGCTGCGCCAGCCACGCAGGCCTGAAAGTCACCAGGCAGCCCTGCAGTGCCTTCCACTAAGCCCGACCCCACCTGCCTGGGTCTCTGCACTGCCTAGATCCCAGGCTGGAGTCCCCTGGCTGAGCCTGAAGGCTCTTCTTTCTTTTTCAAATGTGGGCTCTTGGTCGTGCGCATGCGCACGGGCGCCTGGGAAAAATGGGTCCCTAGCACCGAGCTGAGAGGGGTGTAACTCCAGCCTGCTGCAGCCTCAGGCTCAGGCTTCTCAGGAAGGCGCTGCAGTCTTGCTAGCGACCCCACAGGACCCCCGCATGATTGTCTTCGGTGTCAGCCGGGACCCAGGGACTCTGCAGTGTCCGGAGGACATTGGGCAAGACATTGTGGCCCTGTAGTTTTCATTGACTGATTGTTCCTGGTGGTCTTCTTTCTCGTGTGACCAGTTCTCGCGGGAAATCTGGATGGTCCTAGGCCTCCACAAGGCTTGCAACTCACAGGGAATCACCTTCCTTATCCCCCCTGGGCTGAAATTCAAGGCACAGTCCACCTGGGGATCCAACTCCTCCAGGATGGTGCTCCCGACAGGGACTCCGGGAGGCAAAGCCAGACACTGTCCGCAGTCCCCTCTCCCTAGAGCCACTCAGTCACTGCACTCATGCTCACCTGAGTAGAAAATCAGTCTAGAGAGCCTACTATGGGGCTGATGGCCGGCCCACTCTGTGCCTAGGAACAAGTCCCCTGTCCTGGGATGCCACCAGTACCCAGGGCCTCCTCTGGCACCTGTCAGGATCTAGTTCCCTGGTCCCGGCTGCCCTAGAAATACAGGGAAGCCTCCTGCTCACAGGAGCGCCCATGAGCTCCATTTCCAGGATGTATCTAGCCAGAGGTGCCTTGAACACAGCTCCAGGGAGCCACTGTCCCAAGAAAAATGACCATTCAAGACCCACTTTCTCTTGCCCTTTGGCATCTCCAATCGCACCTAGAGTTACCAGAAGCAAGTGGTCCAGTCGATGAGACTCATGGAAGGGTTCTGCCTCAAAGCTGTGAAAAGGACGCTGGCTAGCTGGAAGGGCAAAGGCCTTGGAGCCAAGATGCCAGTGGAAACCTCAGGCTCTGACCCTGGAGCTGCAGTCAGACACAGGGAGGGGACCTCAGACTAGATAGGAGCAGTGGGAACTTACTGGAGTCTGGAGAACACCAGAGCCACACTCAGAGAGAGATGGGGGGGGCAGGCGGGGGCTCAAGACACAAGCTGGCTTGCTACCCAAGTTTCAGGCTGGTGTCAAACTTGTGCCCAGACTTCATCATCCCATGGGAGACAATCCAGAGGAGCCTGAGGATATGTGTCTGTGTACCTGTGCACGTGCGCCTCTGTGTGTGTGTGTGTGTGTACGTGTGTGTATGTGTGTGTGTATGAGTGTGTGGGCGTGTAAATTTGGGTGAGATTCTCTGTGTGTGTATGGGTGGGCATGGGTGTGTCTTAGTGGCAGCTCCCAGGTATCTTGGCCTAAGGAGGAATGCAAAAGTGCTCCGTGGAAGTAGAGAGGAGGAGATAGCAGAAGGAAGGGGAGGCTGGCAGTCTCCAAAGCTAGTCTCTCTTGCTTGTGTCCTGGAGGCTCCTGGGTGATCAGGATATGTGCTGATGGTTGCCACCGCCACCCAAAAGAGCCCGGTGGGTCTCTATGCAGAATCTTGGAGCATTTGCCCTGGGATGAAGAACCTGGATGGAGAAGGGGTGTCCGCTGCTGCCTTGTGGGCTCGTGAGGCAAGAGTGGGCAGAGGGAAGGCCTCCAGGCAGCGGTCTTATTTCAGGCCCAGCGAAAAGAGCAAGACCCACCACTCCTTGGAGCCCTGTCTTGCTGTGTCACCGAGGAAGGATAGGGTCATCCTCCCAGGGATTTGGGGCAGAAACGGGGCTCCGGACGACTCGGCATTCCTGCAACTTTGGAGGCTCTGGACACACCAGGATCCCGGGACTTCCCGCACTGGTCTAAACCTACCTAGAGTAGCTGTGGGCGCGACGCAGCCTTTGTGCCCACCTGTGTAGATCGTCCACCGGGAAAGGCTAGCCGGGGCGGCCCAGTGAAGCCAGCTCTCCCCCCTCTACAAGAAAGGCAAAAGAGCTGCCCAGGAGCTGAGCCTGCACAGCCCAGCCGCCTCTCAGCACTTCCTGCACTGAAGGCGGACAGGCCCAAAACGAAGTGCATCTGGGCCAGAGGGACTAGCTGCGCCAGCCACGCAGGCCTGAAAGTCACCAGGCAGCCCTGCAGTGCCTTCCACTAAGCCCGACCCCACCTGCCTGGGTCTCTGCACTGCCTAGATCCCAGGCGGGAGTCCCCTGGCTGAGCCTGAAGGCTCTTCTTTCTTTTTCAAATGTGGGCTCTTGGTCGTGCGCATGCGCACGGGCGCCTGGGAAAAATGGGTCCCTAGCACCGAGCTGAGAGGGGTGTAACTCCAGCCTGCTGCAGCCTCAGGCTCAGGCTTCTCAGGAAGGCGCTGCAGTCTTGCTAGCGACCCCACAGGACCCCCGCATGATTGTCTTCAGTGTCAGCCGGGACCCAGGGACTCTGCAGTGTCCGGAGGACATCGGGCAAGACATTGTGGCCCTGTAGTTTTCATTGACTGATTGTTCCTGGTGGTCTTCTTTCTCCTGTGACCAGTTCTCGCGGGAAATCTGGATGGTCCCAGGCCTCCAGAAGGCCTGCAACTCACAGGGAATCACCTTCCTCATCCCCCCTGGGCTGAAATTCAAGGCACAGTCCACCTGGGGATCCAACTCCTCCAGGATGGTGCTCCCGACAGACAGGGACTCCGGGAGGCAAAGCCAGACACTGTCCGCAGTCCCCTCTCCCTAGAGCCACTCAGTCACTGCACTCATGCTCACCTGAGTAGAAAATCAGTCTAGAGAGCCTACTATGGGGCTGATGGCCGGCCCACTCTGTGCCTAGGGACAAGTGCCCTGTCCTGGGATGCCACCAGTACCCAGGGCCTCCTCTGGCACCTGTCAGGATCTAGTTCCCTGGTCCCGGCTGCCCTAGAAATACAGGGAAGCATCCTGCTCACAGGAGCGCCCATGAGCTCCATTTCCAGGATGCAGCTAGCCAGAGGTGCCTTGAACACAGCTCCAGGGAGCCACTGTCCCAAGAAAAATGACCATTCAAGACCCACTTTCTCTTGCCCTTTGGCATCTCCAATCGCACCTAGAGTTACCAGAAGCAAGTGGTCCAGTCGATGAGACTCATGGAAGGGTTCTGCCTCAAAGCTGTGAAAAGGACGCTGGCTAGCTGGAAGGGCAAAGGCCTTGGAGCCAAGATGCCAGTGGAAACCTCAGGCTCTGACCCTGGAGCTGCAGTCAGACACAGGGAGGGGACCTCAGACTAGATAGGAGCAGTGGGAACTTACTGGAGTCTGGAGAACACCAGAGCCACACTCAGAGAGAGATGGGGGGGGGCAGGCGGGGGCTCAAGACACAAGCTGGCTTGCTACCCAAGTTTCAGGCTGGTGTCAAACTTGTGCCCAGACTTCATCATCCCATGGGAGACAATCCAGAGGAGCCTGAGGATATGTGTCTGTGTATCTGTGCACGTGCGCCTCTGTGTGTGTGTGTGTGTGTGTGTGTGTGTATGTGTGTGTGTATGAGTGTGTGGGCGTGTAAATTTGGGTGAGATTCTCTGTGTGTGTATGGGTGGGCATGGGTGTGTCTTAGTGGCAGCTCCCAGGTATCTTGGCCTAAGGAGGAATGCAAAAGTGCTCCGTGGAAGTAGAGAGGAGGAGATAGCAGAAGGAAGGGGAGGCTGGCAGTCTCCAAAGCTAGTCTCTCTTGCTTGTGTCCTGGAGGCTCCTGGGTGATCAGGATATGTGCTGATGGTTGCCACCGCCACCCAAAAGAGCCCGGTGGGTCTCTATGCAGAATCTTGGAGCATTTGCCCTGGGATGAAGAACCTGGATGGAGAAGGGGTGTCCGCTGCTGCCTTGTGGGCTCGTGAGGCAAGAGTGGGCAGAGGGAAGGCCTCCAGGCAGCGGTCTTATTTCAGGCCCAGCGAAAAGAGCAAGACCCACCACTCCTTGGAGCCCTGTCTTGCTGTGTCACCGAGGAAGGATAGGGTCATCCTCCCAGGGATTTGGGCAGAAACGGGGCTCCGGACGACTCGGCATTCCTGCAACTTTGGAGGCTCTGGACACACCAGGATCCCGGGACTTCCCGCACTGGTCTAAACCTACCTAGAGTAGCTGTGGGCGCGACGCAGCCTTTGTGCCCACCTGTGTAGATCGTCCACCGGGAAAGGCTAGCCGGGGCGGCCCAGTGAAGCCAGCTCTCCCCCCTCTACAAGAAAGGCAAAAGAGCTGCCCAGGAGCTGAGCCTGCACAGCCCAGCCGCCTCTCAGCACTTCCTGCACTGAAGGCGGACAGGCCCAAAACGAAGTGCATCTGGGCCAGAGGGACTAGCTGCGCCAGCCACGCAGGCCTGAAAGTCACCAGGCAGCCCTGCAGTGCCTTCCACTAAGCCCGACCCCACCTGCCTGGGTCTCTGCACTGCCTAGATCCCAGGCTGGAGTCCCCTGGCTGAGCCTGAAGGCTCTTCTTTCTTTTTCAACTGTGGGCTCTTGGTCGTGCGCATGCGCACGGGCGCCTGGGAAAAATGGGTCCCTAGCACCGAGCTGAGAGGGGTGTAACTCCAGCCTGCTGCAGCCTCAGGCTCAGGCTTCTCAGGAAGGCGCTGCAGTCTTGCTAGCGACCCCACAGGACCCCCGCATGATTGTCTTCGGTGTCAGCCGGGACCCAGGGACTCTGCAGTGTCCGGAGGACATCGGGCAAGACATTGTGGCCCTGTAGTTTTCATTGACTGATTGTTCCTGGTGGTCTTCTTTCTCCTGTGACCAGTTCTCGCGGGAAATCTGGATGGTCCCAGGCCTCCAGAAGGCCTGCAACTCACAGGGAATCACCTTCCTTATCCCCCCTGGGCTGAAATTCAAGGCACAGTCCACCTGGGGATCCAACTCCTCCAGGATGGTGCTCCCGACAGGGACTCCGGGAGGCAAAGCCAGACACTGTCCGCAGTCCCCTCTCCCTAGAGCCACTCAGTCACTGCACTCATGCTCACCTGAGTAGAAAATCAGTCTAGAGAGCCTACTATGGGGCTGATGGCCGGCCCACTCTGTGCCTAGGAACAAGTCCCCTGTCCTGGGATGCCACCAGTACCCAGGGCCTCCTCTGGCACCTGTCAGGATCTAGTTCCCTGGTCCCGGCTGGCCTAGAAATACAGGGAAGCCTCCTGCTCACAGGAGTGCCCATGAGCTCCATTTCCAGGATGCTAGCTAGCCAGAGGTGCCTTGAACACAGCTCCAGGGAGCCACTGTCCCAAGAAAAATGACCATTCAAGACCCACTTTCTCTTGCCCTTTGGCATCTCCAATCGCACCTAGAGTTACCAGAAGCAAGTGGTCCAGTCGATGAGACTCATGGAAGGGTTCTGCCTCAAAGCTGTGAAAAGGACGCTGGCTAGCTGGAAGGGCAAAGGCCTTGGAGCCAAGATGCCAGTGGAAACCTCAGGCTCTGACCCTGGAGCTGCAGTCAGACACAGGGAGGGGACCTCAGACTAGATAGGAGCAGTGGGAACTTACTGGAGTCTGGAGAACACCAGAGCCACACGCAGAGAGAGATGGGGGGGGGCAGGCGGGGGCTCAAGACACAAGCTGGCTTGCTACCCAAGTTTCAGGCTGGTGTCAAACTTGTGCCCAGACTTCATCATCCCATGGGAGACAATCCAGAGGAGCCTGAGGATATGTGTCTGTGTACCTGTGCACGTGCGCCTCTGTGTGTGTGTGTGTGTGTGTGTGTGTGTGTGTGTGTGTGTGTGTGCTGTGTGTGTATGTGTGTGTGTATGAGTGTGTGGGCGTGTAAATTTGGGTGAGATTCTCTGTGTGTGTATGGGTGGGCATGGGTGTGTCTTAGTGGCAGCTCCCAGGTATCTTGGCCTAAGGAGGAATGCAAAAGTGCTCCGTGGAAGGAGAGAGGAGGAGATAGCAGAAGGAAGGGGAGGCTGGCAGTCTCCAAAGCTAGTCTCTCTTGCTTGTGTCCTGGAGGCTCCTGGGTGATCAGGATATGTGCTGATGGTTGCCACCGCCACCCAAAAGAGCCCGGTGGGTCTCTATGCAGAATCTTGGAGCATTTGCCCTGGGATGAAGAACCTGGTTGGAGAAGGGGTGTCCGCTGCTGCCTTGTGGGCTCGTGAGGCAAGAGTGGGCAGAGGGAAGGCCTCCAGGCAGCGGTCTTATTTCAGGCCCAGCGAAAAGAGCAAGACCCACCACTCCTTGGAGCCCTGTCTTGCTGTGTCACCGAGGAAGGATAGGGTCATCCTCCCAGGGATTTGGGCAGAAACGGGGCTCCGGACGACTCGGCATTCCTGCAACTTTGGAGGCTCTGGACACACCAGGATCCCGGGACTTCCCGCACTGGTCTAAACCTACCTAGAGTAGCTGTGGGCGCGACGCAGCCTTTGTGCCCACCTGTGTAGATCGTCCACCGGGAAAGGCTAGCCGGGGCGGCCCAGTGAAGCCAGCTCTCCCCCCTCTACAAGAAAGGCAAAAGAGCTGCCCAGGAGCTGAGCCTGCACAGCCCAGCCGCCTCTCAGCACTTCCTGCACTGAAGGCGGACAGGCCCAAAACGAAGTGCATCTGGGCCAGAGGGACTAGCTGCGCCAGCCACGCAGGCCTGAAAGTCACCAGGCAGCCCTGCAGTGCCTTCCACTAAGCCCGACCCCACCTGCCTGGGTCTCTGCACTGCCTAGATCCCAGGCGGGAGTCCCCTGGCTGAGCCTGAAGGCTCTTCTTTCTTTTTCAACTGTGGGCTCTTGGTCGTGCGCATGCGCACGGGCGCCTGGGAAAAATGGGTCCCTAGCACCGAGCTGAGAGGGGTGTAACTCCAGCCTGCTGCAGCCTCAGGCTCAGGCTTCTCAGGAAGGCGCTGCAGTCTTGCTAGCGACCCCACAGGACCCCCGCATGATTGTCTTCGGTGTCAGCCGGGACCCAGGGACTCTGCAGTGTCCGGAGGACATCGGGCAAGACATTGTGGCCCTCTAGTTTTCATTGACTGATTGTTCCTGGTGGTCTTCTTTCTCCTGTGACCAGTTCTCGCGGGAAATCTGGATGGTCCCAGGCCTCCAGAAGGCCTGCAACTCACAGGGAATCACCTTCCTTATCCCCCCTGGGCTGAAATTCAAGGCACAGTCCACCTGGGGATCCAACTCCTCCAGGATGGTGCTCCCGACAGGGACTCCGGGAGGCAAAGCCAGACACTGTCCGCAGTCCCCTCTCCCTAGAGCCACTCAGTCACTGCACTCATGCTCACCTGAGTAGAAAATCAGTCTAGAGAGCCTACTATGGGGCTGATGCCCGGCCCACTCTGTGCCTAGGAACAAGTGCCCTGTCCTGGGATGCCACCAGTACCCAGGGCCTCCTCTGGCACCTGTCAGGATCTAGTTCCCTGGTCCCGGCTGGCCTAGAAATACAGGGAAGCATCCTGCTCACAGGAGCGCCCATGAGCTCCATTTCCAGGATGCAGCTAGCCAGAGGTGCCTTGAACACAGCTCCAGGGAGCCACTGTCCCAAGAAAAATGACCATTCAAGACCCACTTTCTCTTGCCCTTTGGCATCTCCAATCGCACCTAGAGTTACCAGAAGCAAGTGGTCCAGTCGATGAGACTCATGGAAGGGTTCTGCCTCAAAGCTGTGAAAAGGACGCTGGCTAGCTGGAAGGGCAAAGGCCTTGGAGCCAAGATGCCAGTGGAAACCTCAGGCTCTGACCCTGGAGCTGCAGTCAGACACAGGGAGGGGACCTCAGACTAGATAGGAGCAGTGGGAACTTACTGGAGTCTGGAGAACACCAGAGCCACACGCAGAGAGAGATGGGGGGGGGGCAGGCGGGGGCTCAAGACACAAGCTGGCTTGCTACCCAAGTTTCAGGCTGGTGTCAAACTTGTGCCCAGACTTCATCATCCCATGGGAGACAATCCAGAGGAGCCTGAGGATATGTGTCTGTGTACCTGTGCACGTGCGCCTCTGTGTGTGTGTGTGTGTGTGTGTGTGTGTGTGTGTGTGTGTGTGCGTGTGTGTATGTGTGTGTGTATGAGTGTGTGGGCGTGTAAATTTGGGTGAGATTCTCTGTGTGTGTATGGGTGGGCATGGGTGTGTCTTAGTGGCAGCTCCCAGGTATCTTGGCCTAAGGAGGAATGCAAAAGTGCTCCGTGGAAGGAGAGAGGAGGAGATAGCAGAAGGAAGGGGAGGCTGGCAGTCTCCAAAGCTAGTCTCTCTTGCTTGTGTCCTGGAGGCTCCTGGGTGATCAGGATATGTGCTGATGGTTGCCACCGCCACCCAAAAGAGCCCGGTGGGTCTCTATGCAGAATCTTGGAGCATTTGCCCTGGGATGAAGAACCTGGTTGGAGAAGGGGTGTCCGCTGCTGCCTTGTGGGCTCGTGAGGCAAGAGTGGGCAGAGGGAAGGCCTCCAGGCAGCGGTCTTATTTCAGGCCCAGCGAAAAGAGCAAGACCCACCACTCCTTGGAGCCCTGTCTTGCTGTGTCACCGAGGAAGGATAGGGTCATCCTCCCAGGGATTTGGGCAGAAACGGGGCTCCGGACGACTCGGCATTCCTGCAACTTTGGAGGCTCTGGACACACCAGGATCCCGGGACTTCCCGCACTGGTCTAAACCTACCTAGAGTAGCTGTGGGCGCGACGCAGCCTTTGTGCCCACCTGTGTAGATCGTCCACCGGGAAAGGCTAGCCGGGGCGGCCCAGTGAAGCCAGCTCTCCCCCCTCTACAAGAAAGGCAAAAGAGCTGCCCAGGAGCTGAGCCTGCACAGCCCAGCCGCCTCTCAGCACTTCCTGCACTGAAGGCGGACAGGCCCAAAACGAAGTGCATCTGGGCCAGAGGGACTAGCTGCGCCAGCCACGCAGGCCTGAAAGTCACCAGGCAGCCCTGCAGTGCCTTCCACTAAGCCCGACCCCACCTGCCTGGGTCTCTGCACTGCCTAGATCCCAGGCGGGAGTCCCCTGGCTGAGCCTGAAGGCTCTTCTTTCTTTTTCAACTGTGGGCTCTTGGTCGTGCGCATGCGCACGGGCGCCTGGGAAAAATGGGTCCCTAGCACCGAGCTGAGAGGGGTGTAACTCCAGCCTGCTGCAGCCTCAGGCTCAGGCTTCTCAGGAAGGCGCTGCAGTCTTGCTAGCGACCCCACAGGACCCCCGCATGATTGTCTTCGGTGTCAGCCGGGACCCAGGGACTCTGCAGTGTCCGGAGGACATCGGGCAAGACATTGTGGCCCTCTAGTTTTCATTGACTGATTGTTCCTGGTGGTCTTCTTTCTCCTGTGACCAGTTCTCGCGGGAAATCTGGATGGTCCCAGGCCTCCAGAAGGCCTGCAACTCACAGGGAATCACCTTCCTTATCCCCCCCTGGGCTGAAATTCAAGGCACAGTCCACCTGGGGATCCAACTCCTCCAGGATGGTGCTCCCGACAGGGACTCCGGGAGGCAAAGCCAGACACTGTCCGCAGTCCCCTCTCCCTAGAGCCACTCAGTCACTGCACTCATGCTCACCTGAGTAGAAAATCAGTCTAGAGAGCCTACTATGGGGCTGATGCCCGGCCCACTCTGTGCCTAGGAACAAGTGCCCTGTCCTGGGATGCCACCAGTACCCAGGGCCTCCTCTGGCACCTGTCAGGATCTAGTTCCCTGGTCCCGGCTGGCCTAGAAATACAGGGAAGCATCCTGCTCACAGGAGCGCCCATGAGCTCCATTTCCAGGATGCAGCTAGCCAGAGGTGCCTTGAACACAGCTCCAGGGAGCCACTGTCCCAAGAAAAATGACCATTCAAGACCCACTTTCTCTTGCCCTTTGGCATCTCCAATCGCACCTAGAGTTACCAGAAGCAAGTGGTCCAGTCGATGAGACTCATGGAAGGGTTCTGCCTCAAAGCTGTGAAAAGGACGCTGGCTAGCTGGAAGGGCAAAGGCCTTGGAGCCAAGATGCCAGTGGAAACCTCAGGCTCTGACCCTGGAGCTGCAGTCAGACACAGGGAGGGGACCTCAGACTAGATAGGAGCAGTGGGAACTTACTGGAGTCTGGAGAACACCAGAGCCACACGCAGAGAGAGATGGGGGGGGGCAGGCGGGGGCTCAAGACACAAGCTGGCTTGCTACCCAAGTTTCAGGCTGGTGTCAAACTTGTGCCCAGACTTCATCATCCCATGGGAGACAATCCAGAGGAGCCTGAGGATATGTGTCTGTGTACCTGTGCACGTGCGCCTCTGTGTGTGTGTGTGTGTGTGTGTGTGTGCGTGTGTGTATGTGTGTGTGTATGAGTGTGTGGGCGTGTAAATTTGGGTGAGATTCTCTGTGTGTGTATGGGTGGGCATGGGTGTGTCTTAGTGGCAGCTCCCAGGTATCTTGGCCTAAGGAGGAATGCAAAAGTGCTCCGTGGAAGGAGAGAGGAGGAGATAGCAGAAGGAAGGGGAGGCTGGCAGTCTCCAAAGCTAGTCTCTCTTGCTTGTGTCCTGGAGGCTCCTGGGTGATCAGGATATGTGCTGATGGTTGCCACCGCCACCCAAAAGAGCCCGGTGGGTCTCTATGCAGAATCTTGGAGCATTTGCCCTGGGATGAAGAACCTGGTTGGAGAAGGGGTGTCCGCTGCTGCCTTGTGGGCTCGTGAGGCAAGAGTGGGCAGAGGGAAGGCCTCCAGGCAGCGGTCTTATTTCAGGCCCAGCGAAAAGAGCAAGACCCACCACTCCTTGGAGCCCTGTCTTGCTGTGTCACCGAGGAAGGATAGGGTCATCCTCCCAGGGATTTGGGCAGAAACGGGGCTCCGGACGACTCGGCATTCCTGCAACTTTGGAGGCTCTGGACACACCAGGATCCCGGGACTTCCCGCACTGGTCTAAACCTACCTAGAGTAGCTGTGGGCGCGACGCAGCCTTTGTGCCCACCTGTGTAGATCGTCCACCGGGAAAGGCTAGCCGGGGCGGCCCAGTGAAGCCAGCTCTCCCCCCTCTACAAGAAAGGCAAAAGAGCTGCCCAGGAGCTGAGCCTGCACAGCCCAGCCGCCTCTCAGCACTTCCTGCACTGAAGGCGGACAGGCCCAAAACGAAGTGCATCTGGGCCAGAGGGACTAGCTGCGCCAGCCACGCAGGCCTGAAAGTCACCAGGCAGCCCTGCAGTGCCTTCCACTAAGCCCGACCCCACCTGCCTGGGTCTCTGCACTGCCTAGATCCCAGGCGGGAGTCCCCTGGCTGAGCCTGAAGGCTCTTCTTTCTTTTTCAACTGTGGGCTCTTCGCCCGTGCGCATGCGCACGGGCGCCTGGGAAAAATGGGTCCCTAGCACCGAGCTGAGAGGGGTGTAACTCCAGCCTGCTGCAGCCTCAGGCTCAGGCTTCTCAGGAAGGCGCTGCAGTCTTGCTAGCGACCCCACAGGACCCCCGCATGATTGTCTTCGGTGTCAGCCGGGACCCAGGGACTCTGCAGTGTCCGGAGGACATCGGGCAAGACATTGTGGCCCTCTAGTTTTCATTGACTGATTGTTCCTGGTGGTCTTCTTTCTCCTGTGACCAGTTCTCGCGGGAAATCTGGATGGTCCCAGGCCTCCAGAAGGCCTGCAACTCACAGGGAATCACCTTCCTTATCCCCCCCTGGGCTGAAATTCAAGGCACAGTCCACCTGGGGATCCAACTCCTCCAGGATGGTGCTCCCGACAGGGACTCCGGGAGGCAAAGCCAGACACTGTCCGCAGTCCCCTCTCCCTAGAGCCACTCAGTCACTGCACTCATGCTCACCTGAGTAGAAAATCAGTCTAGAGAGCCTACTATGGGGCTGATGCCCGGCCCACTCTGTGCCTAGGAACAAGTGCCCTGTCCTGGGATGCCACCAGTACCCAGGGCCTCCTCTGGCACCTGTCAGGATCTAGTTCCCTGGTCCCGGCTGGCCTAGAAATACAGGGAAGCATCCTGCTCACAGGAGCGCCCATGAGCTCCATTTCCAGGATGCAGCTAGCCAGAGGTGCCTTGAACACAGCTCCAGGGAGCCACTGTCCCAAGAAAAATGACCATTCAAGACCCACTTTCTCTTGCCCTTTGGCATCTCCAATCGCACCTAGAGTTACCAGAAGCAAGTGGTCCAGTCGATGAGACTCATGGAAGGGTTCTGCCTCAAAGCTGTGAAAAGGACGCTGGCTAGCTGGAAGGGCAAAGGCCTTGGAGCCAAGATGCCAGTGGAAACCTCAGGCTCTGACCCTGGAGCTGCAGTCAGACACAGGGAGGGGACCTCAGACTAGATAGGAGCAGTGGGAACTTACTGGAGTCTGGAGAACACCAGAGCCACACGCAGAGAGAGATGGGGGGGGGCAGGCGGGGGCTCAAGACACAAGCTGGCTTGCTACCCAAGTTTCAGGCTGGTGTCAAACTTGTGCCCAGACTTCATCATCCCATGGGAGACAATCCAGAGGAGCCTGAGGATATGTGTCTGTGTACCTGTGCACGTGCGCCTCTGTGTGTGTGTGTGTGTGTGTGTGTGTGTGTGTGTGTGCGTGTGTGTATGTGTGTGTGTATGAGTGTGTGGGCGTGTAAATTTGGGTGAGATTCTCTGTGTGTGTATGGGTGGGCATGGGTGTGTCTTAGTGGCAGCTCCCAGGTATCTTGGCCTAAGGAGGAATGCAAAAGTGCTCCGTGGAAGGAGAGAGGAGGAGATAGCAGAAGGAAGGGGAGGCTGGCAGTCTCCAAAGCTAGTCTCTCTTGCTTGTGTCCTGGAGGCTCCTGGGTGATCAGGATATGTGCTGATGGTTGCCACCGCCACCCAAAAGAGCCCGGTGGGTCTCTATGCAGAATCTTGGAGCATTTGCCCTGGGATGAAGAACCTGGTTGGAGAAGGGGTGTCCGCTGCTGCCTTGTGGGCTCGTGAGGCAAGAGTGGGCAGAGGGAAGGCCTCCAGGCAGCGGTCTTATTTCAGGCCCAGCGAAAAGAGCAAGACCCACCACTCCTTGGAGCCCTGTCTTGCTGTGTCACCGAGGAAGGATAGGGTCATCCTCCCAGGGATTTGGGCAGAAACGGGGCTCCGGACGACTCGGCATTCCTGCAACTTTGGAGGCTCTGGACACACCAGGATCCCGGGACTTCCCGCACTGGTCTAAACCTACCTAGAGTAGCTGTGGGCGCGACGCAGCCTTTGTGCCCACCTGTGTAGATCGTCCACCGGGAAAGGCTAGCCGGGGCGGCCCAGTGAAGCCAGCTCTCCCCCCTCTACAAGAAAGGCAAAAGAGCTGCCCAGGAGCTGAGCCTGCACAGCCCAGCCGCCTCTCAGCACTTCCTGCACTGAAGGCGGACAGGCCCAAAACGAAGTGCATCTGGGCCAGAGGGACTAGCTGCGCCAGCCACGCAGGCCTGAAAGTCACCAGGCAGCCCTGCAGTGCCTTCCACTAAGCCCGACCCCACCTGCCTGGGTCTCTGCACTGCCTAGATCCCAGGCTGGAGTCCCCTGGCTGAGCCTGAAGGCTCTTCTTTCTTTTTCAACTGTGGGCTCTTGGTCGTGCGCATGCGCACAGGGCGCCTGGGAAAAAATGGGTCCCTAGCACCGAGCTGAGAGGGGTGTAACTCCAGCCTGCTGCAGCCTCAGGCTCAGGCTTCTCAGGAAGGCGCTGCAGTCTTGCTAGCGACCCCACAGGACCCCCGCATGATTGTCTTCGGTGTCAGCCGGGACCCAGGGACTCTGCAGTGTCCGGAGGACATCGGGCAAGACATTGTGGCCCTCTAGTTTTCATTGACTGATTGTTCCTGGTGGTCTTCTTTCTCCTGTGACCAGTTCTCGCGGGAAATCTGGATGGTCCCAGGCCTCCAGAAGGCCTGCAACTCACAGGGAATCACCTTCCTTATCCCCCCTGGGCTGAAATTCAAGGCACAGTCCACCTGGGGATCCAACTCCTCCAGGATGGTGCTCCCGACAGGGACTCCGGGAGGCAAAGCCAGACACTGTCCGCAGTCCCCTCTCCCTAGAGCCACTCAGTCACTGCACTCATGCTCACCTGAGTAGAAAATCAGTCTAGAGAGCCTACTATGGGGCTGATGCCCGGCCCACTCTGTGCCTAGGAACAAGTGCCCTGTCCTGGGATGCCACCAGTACCCAGGGCCTCCTCTGGCACCTGTCAGGATCTAGTTCCCTGGTCCCGGCTGGCCTAGAAATACAGGGAAGCATCCTGCTCACAGGAGCGCCCATGAGCTCCATTTCCAGGATGCAGCTAGCCAGAGGTGCCTTGAACACAGCTCCAGGGAGCCACTGTCCCAAGAAAAATGACCATTCAAGACCCACTTTCTCTTGCCCTTTGGCATCTCCAATCGCACCTAGAGTTACCAGAAGCAAGTGGTCCAGTCGATGAGACTCATGGAAGGGTTCTGCCTCAAAGCTGTGAAAAGGACGCTGGCTAGCTGGAAGGGCAAAGGCCTTGGAGCCAAGATGCCAGTGGAAACCTCAGGCTCTGACCCTGGAGCTGCAGTCAGACACAGGGAGGGGACCTCAGACTAGATAGGAGCAGTGGGAACTTACTGGAGTCTGGAGAACACCAGAGCCACACGCAGAGAGAGATGGGGGGGGGGGCAGGCGGGGGCTCAAGACACAAGCTGGCTTGCTACCCAAGTTTCAGGCTGGTGTCAAACTTGTGCCCAGACTTCATCATCCCATGGGAGACAATCCAGAGGAGCCTGAGGATATGTGTCTGTGTACCTGTGCACGTGCGCCTCTGTGTGTGTGTGTGTGTGTGTGTGTGTGTGTGTGTGTGTGTGCGTGTGTGTATGTGTGTGTGTATGAGTGTGTGGGCGTGTAAATTTGGGTGAGATTCTCTGTGTGTGTATGGGTGGGCATGGGTGTGTCTTAGTGGCAGCTCCCAGGTATCTTGGCCTAAGGAGGAATGCAAAAGTGCTCCGTGGAAGGAGAGAGGAGGAGATAGCAGAAGGAAGGGGAGGCTGGCAGTCTCCAAAGCTAGTCTCTCTTGCTTGTGTCCTGGAGGCTCCTGGGTGATCAGGATATGTGCTGATGGTTGCCACCGCCACCCAAAAGAGCCCGGTGGGTCTCTATGCAGAATCTTGGAGCATTTGCCCTGGGATGAAGAACCTGGTTGGAGAAGGGGTGTCCGCTGCTGCCTTGTGGGCTCGTGAGGCAAGAGTGGGCAGAGGGAAGGCCTCCAGGCAGCGGTCTTATTTCAGGCCCAGCGAAAAGAGCAAGACCCACCACTCCTTGGAGCCCTGTCTTGCTGTGTCACCGAGGAAGGATAGGGTCATCCTCCCAGGGATTGGGCAGAAACGGGGCTCCGGACGACTCGGCATTCCTGCAACTTTGGAGGCTCTGGACACACCAGGATCCCGGGACTTCCCGCACTGGTCTAAACCTACCTAGAGTAGCTGTGGGCGCGACGCAGCCTTTGTGCCCACCTGTGTAGATCGTCCACCGGGAAAGGCTAGCCGGGGCGGCCCAGTGAAGCCAGCTCTCCCCCCTCTACAAGAAAGGCAAAAGAGCTGCCCAGGAGCTGAGCCTGCACAGCCCAGCCGCCTCTCAGCACTTCCTGCACTGAAGGCGGACAGGCCCAAAACGAAGTGCATCTGGGCCAGAGGGACTAGCTGCGCCAGCCACGCAGGCCTGAAAGTCACCAGGCAGCCCTGCAGTGCCTTCCACTAAGCCCGACCCCACCTGCCTGGGTCTCTGCACTGCCTAGATCCCAGGCGGGAGTCCCCTGGCTGAGCCTGAAGGCTCTTCTTTCTTTTTCAACTGTGGGCTCTTGGTCGTGCGCATGCGCACGGGCGCCTGGGAAAACTGGGTCCCTAGCACCGAGCTGAGAGGGGTGTAACTCCAGCCTGCTGCAGCCTCAGGCTCAGGCTTCTCAGGAAGGCGCTGCAGTCTTGCTAGCGACCCCACAGGACCCCCGCATGATTGTCTTCGGTGTCAGCCGGACCCAGGGACTCTGCAGTGTCCGGAGGACATCGGGCAAGACATTGTGGCCCTCTAGTTTTCATTGACTGATTGTTCCTGGTGGTCTTCTTTCTCCTGTGACCAGTTCTCGCGGGAAATCTGGATGGTCCCAGGCCTCCAGAAGGCCTGCAACTCACAGGGAATCACCTTCCTTATCCCCCCCTGGGCTGAAATTCAAGGCACAGTCCACCTGGGGATCCAACTCCTCCAGGATGGTGCTCCCGACAGGGACTCCGGGAGGCAAAGCCAGACACTGTCCGCAGTCCCCTCTCCCTAGAGCCACTCAGTCACTGCACTCATGCTCACCTGAGTAGAAAATCAGTCTAGAGAGCCTACTATGGGGCTGATGCCCGGCCCACTCTGTGCCTAGGAACAAGTGCCCTGTCCTGGGATGCCACCAGTACCCAGGGCCTCCTCTGGCACCTGTCAGGATCTAGTTCCCTGGTCCCGGCTGGCCTAGAAATACAGGGAAGCATCCTGCTCACAGGAGCGCCCATGAGCTCCATTTCCAGGATGCAGCTAGCCAGAGGTGCCTTGAACACAGCTCCAGGGAGCCACTGTCCCAAGAAAAATGACCATTCAAGACCCACTTTCTCTTGCCCTTTGGCATCTCCAATCGCACCTAGAGTTACCAGAAGCAAGTGGTCCAGTCGATGAGACTCATGGAAGGGTTCTGCCTCAAAGCTGTGAAAAGGACGCTGGCTAGCTGGAAGGGCAAAGGCCTTGGAGCCAAGATGCCAGTGGAAACCTCAGGCTCTGACCCTGGAGCTGCAGTCAGACACAGGGAGGGGACCTCAGACTAGATAGGAGCAGTGGGAACTTACTGGAGTCTGGAGAACACCAGAGCCACACTCAGAGAGAGATGGGGGGGGGGCAGGCGGGGGCTCAAGACACAAGCTGGCTTGCTACCCAAGTTTCAGGCTGGTGTCAAACTTGTGCCCAGACTTCATCATCCCATGGGAGACAATCCAGAGGAGCCTGAGGATATGTGTCTGTGTACCTGTGCACGTGCGCCTCTGTGTGTGTGTGTGTGTGTGTGTGTGTGTGTGTGTGTGTGTGCGTGTGTGTATGTGTGTGTGTATGAGTGTGTGGGCGTGTAAATTTGGGTGAGATTCTCTGTGTGTGTATGGGTGGGCATGGGTGTGTCTTAGTGGCAGCTCCCAGGTATCTTGGCCTAAGGAGGAATGCAAAAGTGCTCCGTGGAAGGAGAGAGGAGGAGATAGCAGAAGGAAGGGGAGGCTGGCAGTCTCCAAAGCTAGTCTCTCTTGCTTGTGTCCTGGAGGCTCCTGGGTGATCAGGATATGTGCTGATGGTTGCCACCGCCACCCAAAAGAGCCCGGTGGGTCTCTATGCAGAATCTTGGAGCATTTGCCCTGGGATGAAGAACCTGGTTGGAGAAGGGGTGTCCGCTGCTGCCTTGTGGGCTCGTGAGGCAAGAGTGGGCAGAGGGAAGGCCTCCAGGCAGCGGTCTTATTTCAGGCCCAGCGAAAAGAGCAAGACCCACCACTCCTTGGAGCCCTGTCTTGCTGTGTCACCGAGGAAGGATAGGGTCATCCTCCCAGGGATTTGGGCAGAAACGGGGCTCCGGACGACTCGGCATTCCTGCAACTTTGGAGGCTCTGGACACACCAGGATCCCGGGACTTCCCGCACTGGTCTAAACCTACCTAGAGTAGCTGTGGGCGCGACGCAGCCTTTGTGCCCACCTGTGTAGATCGTCCACCGGGAAAGGCTAGCCGGGGCGGCCCAGTGAAGCCAGCTCTCCCCCCTCTACAAGAAAGGCAAAAGAGCTGCCCAGGAGCTGAGCCTGCACAGCCCAGCCGCCTCTCAGCACTTCCTGCACTGAAGGCGGACAGGCCCAAAACGAAGTGCATCTGGGCCAGAGGGACTAGCTGCGCCAGCCACGCAGGCCTGAAAGTCACCAGGCAGCCCTGCAGTGCCTTCCACTAAGCCCGACCCCACCTGCCTGGGTCTCTGCACTGCCTAGATCCCAGGCGGGAGTCCCCTGGCTGAGCCTGAAGGCTCTTCTTTCTTTTTCAAACTGTGGGCTCTTGGTCGTGCGCATGCGCACGGGCGCCTGGGAAAAATGGGTCCCTAGCACCGAGCTGAGAGGGGTGTAACTCCAGCCTGCTGCAGCCTCAGGCTCAGGCTTCTCAGGAAGGCGCTGCAGTCTTGCTAGCGACCCCACAGGACCCCCGCATGATTGTCTTCGGTGTCAGCCGGGACCCAGGGACTCTGCAGTGTCCGGAGGACATCGGGCAAGACATTGTGGCCCTCTAGTTTTCATTGACTGATTGTTCCTGGTGGTCTTCTTTCTCCTGTGACCAGTTCTCGCGGGAAATCTGGATGGTCCCAGGCCTCCAGAAGGCCTGCAACTCACAGGGAATCACCTTCCTTATCCCCCCCTGGGCTGAAATTCAAGGCACAGTCCACCTGGGGATCCAACTCCTCCAGGATGGTGCTCCCGACAGGGACTCCGGGAGGCAAAGCCAGACACTGTCCGCAGTCCCCTCTCCCTAGAGCCACTCAGTCACTGCACTCATGCTCACCTGAGTAGAAAATCAGTCTAGAGAGCCTACTATGGGGCTGATGCCCGGCCCACTCTGTGCCTAGGAACAAGTGCCCTGTCCTGGGATGCCACCAGTACCCAGGGCCTCCTCTGGCACCTGTCAGGATCTAGTTCCCTGGTCCCGGCTGGCCTAGAAATACAGGGAAGCATCCTGCTCACAGGAGCGCCCATGAGCTCCATTTCCAGGATGCAGCTAGCCAGAGGTGCCTTGAACACAGCTCCAGGGAGCCACTGTCCCAAGAAAAATGACCATTCAAGACCCACTTTCTCTTGCCCTTTGGCATCTCCAATCGCACCTAGAGTTACCAGAAGCAAGTGGTCCAGTCGATGAGACTCATGGAAGGGTTCTGCCTCAAAGCTGTGAAAAGGACGCTGGCTAGCTGGAAGG
This sequence comes from Arvicanthis niloticus, assembly GCF_011762505.2. Lineage (NCBI taxonomy): Eukaryota > Metazoa > Chordata > Mammalia > Rodentia > Muridae > Arvicanthis > Arvicanthis niloticus. The sequence continues at coordinate 43,823 of NW_023046202.1, forward strand.
GCAAAGGCCTTGGAGCCAAGATGCCAGTGGAAACCTCAGGCTCTGACCCTGGAGCTGCAGTCAGACACAGGGAGGGGACCTCAGACTAGATAGGAGCAGTGGGAACTTACTGGAGTCTGGAGAACACCAGAGCCACACGCAGAGAGAGATGGGGGGGGGGGCAGGCGGGGGCTCAAGACACAAGCTGGCTTGCTACCCAAGTTTCAGGCTGGTGTCAAACTTGTGCCCAGACTTCATCATCCCATGGGAGACAATCCAGAGGAGCCTGAGGATATGTGTCTGTGTACCTGTGCACGTGCGCCTCTGTGTGTGTGTGTGTGTGTGTGTGTGTGTGTGTGTATGTGTGTGTGTATGAGTGTGTGGGCGTGTAAATTTGGGTGAGATTCTCTGTGTGTGTATGGGTGGGCATGGGTGTGTCTTAGTGGCAGCTCCCAGGTATCTTGGCCTAAGGAGGAATGCAAAAGTGCTCCGTGGAAGGAGAGAGGAGGAGATAGCAGAAGGAAGGGGAGGCTGGCAGTCTCCAAAGCTAGTCTCTCTTGCTTGTGTCCTGGAGGCTCCTGGGTGATCAGGATATGTGCTGATGGTTGCCACCGCCACCCAAAAGAGCCCGGTGGGTCTCTATGCAGAATCTTGGAGCATTTGCCCTGGGATGAAGAACCTGGTTGGAGAAGGGGTGTCCGCTGCTGCCTTGTGGGCTCGTGAGGCAAGAGTGGGCAGAGGGAAGGCCTCCAGGCAGCGGTCTTATTTCAGGCCCAGCGAAAAGAGCAAGACCCACCACTCCTTGGAGCCCTGTCTTGCTGTGTCACCGAGGGAAGGATAGGGTCATCCTCCCAGGGATTTGGGCAGAAACGGGGCTCCGGACGACTCGGCATTCCTGCAACTTTGGAGGCTCTGGACACACCAGGATCCCGGGACTTCCCGCACTGGTCTAAACCTACCTAGAGTAGCTGTGGGCGCGACGCAGCCTTTGTGCCCACCTGTGTAGATCGTCCACCGGGAAAGGCTAGCCGGGGCGGCCCAGTGAAGCCAGCTCTCCCCCCTCTACAAGAAAGGCAAAAGAGCTGCCCAGGAGCTGAGCCTGCACAGCCCAGCCGCCTCTCAGCACTTCCTGCACTGAAGGCGGACAGGCCCAAAACGAAGTGCATCTGGGCCAGAGGGACTAGCTGCGCCAGCCACGCAGGCCTGAAAGTCACCAGGCAGCCCTGCAGTGCCTTCCACTAAGCCCGACCCCACCTGCCTGGGTCTCTGCACTGCCTAGATCCCAGGCGGGAGTCCCCTGGCTGAGCCTGAAGGCTCTTCTTTCTTTTTCAACTGTGGGCTCTTGGTCGTGCGCATGCGCACGGGCGCCTGGGAAAAATGGGTCCCTAGCACCGAGCTGAGAGGGGTGTAACTCCAGCCTGCTGCAGCCTCAGGCTCAGGCTTCTCAGGAAGGCGCTGCAGTCTTGCTAGCGACCCCACAGGACCCCCGCATGATTGTCTTCGGTGTCAGCCGGGACCCAGGGACTCTGCAGTGTCCGGAGGACATCGGGCCAAGACATTGTGGCCCTCTAGTTTTCATTGACTGATTGTTTCCTGGTGGTCTTCTTTCTCCTGTGACCAGTTCTCGCGGGAAATCTGGATGGTCCCAGGCCTCCAGAAGGCTGCAACTCACAGGGAATCACCTTCCTTATCCCCCCCTGGGCTGAAATTCAAGGCACAGTCCACCTGGGGATCCAACTCCTCCAGGATGGTGCTCCCGACAGGGACTCCGGGAGGCAAAGCCAGACACTGTCCGCAGTCCCCTCTCCCTAGAGCCACTCAGTCACTGCACTCATGCTCACCTGAGTAGAAAATCAGTCTAGAGAGCCTACTATGGGGCTGATGCCCGGCCCACTCTGTGCCTAGGAACAAGTGCCCTGTCCTGGGATGCCACCAGTACCCAGGGCCTCCTCTGGCACCTGTCAGGATCTAGTTCCCTGGTCCCGGCTGGCCTAGAAATACAGGGAAGCATCCTGCTCACAGGAGCGCCCATGAGCTCCATTTCCAGGATGCAGCTAGCCAGAGGTGCCTTGAACACAGCTCCAGGGAGCCACTGTCCCAAGAAAAATGACCATTCAAGACCCACTTTCTCTTGCCCTTTGGCATCTCCAATCGCACCTAGAGTTACCAGAAGCAAGTGGTCCAGTCGATGAGACTCATGGAAGGGTTCTGCCTCAAAGCTGGGAAAAGGACGCTGGCTAGCTGGAAGGGCAAAGGCCTTGGAGCCAAGATGCCAGTGGAAACCTCAGGCTCTGACCCTGGAGCTGCAGTCAGACACAGGGAGGGGACCTCAGACTAGATAGGAGCAGTGGGAACTTACTGGAGTCTGGAGAACACCAGAGCCACACGCAGAGAGAGATGGGGGGGGGGCAGGGCGGGGGCTCAAGACACAAGCTGGCTTGCTACCCAAGTTTCAGGCTGGTGTCAAACTTGTGCCCAGACTTCATCATCCCATGGGAGACAATCCAGAGGAGCCTGAGGATATGTGTCTGTGTACCTGTGCACGTGCGCCTCTGTGTGTGTGGTGTGTGTGTGTGGTGTGTGTGTGCGTGTGTGTATGTGTGTGTGTATGAGTGTGTGGGCCGTGTAAATTTGGGTGAGATTCTCTGTGTGTGTATGGGTGGGCATGGGTGTGTCTTAGTGGCAGCTCCCAGGTATCTTGGCCTAAGGAGGAATGCAAAAGTGCTCCGTGGAAGGAGAGAGGAGGAGATAGCAGAAGGAAGGGGAGGCTGGCAGTCTCCAAAGCTAGTCTCTCTTGCTTGTGTCCTGGAGGCTCCTGGGTGATCAGGATATGTGCTGATGGTTGCCACCGCCACCCAAAAGAGCCCGGTGGGTCTCTATGCAGAATCTTGGAGCATTTGCCCTGGGATGAAGAACCTGGTTGGAGAAGGGTGTCCGCTGCTGCCTTGTGGGCTCGTGAGGCAAGAGTGGGCAGAGGGAAGGCCTCCAGGCAGCGGTCTTATTTCAGGCCCAGCGAAAAGAGCAAGACCCACCACTCCTTGGAGCCCTGTCTTGCTGTGTCACCGAGGAAGGATAGGGTCATCCTCCCAGGGATTTGGCAGAAACGGGGCTCCGGACGACTCGGCATTCCTGCAACTTTGGAGGCTCTGGACACACCAGGATCCCGGGACTTCCCGCACTGGTCTAAACCTACCTAGAGTAGCTGTGGGCGCGACGCAGCCTTTGTGCCCACCTGTGTAGATCGTCCACCGGGAAAGGCTAGCCGGGGCGGCCCAGTGAAGCCAGCTCTCCCCCCTCTACAAGAAAGGCAAAAGAGCTGCCCAGGAGCTGAGCCTGCACAGCCCAGCCGCCTCTCAGCACTTCCTGCACTGAAGGCGGACAGGCCCAAAACGAAGTGCATCTGGGCCAGAGGGACTAGCTGCGCCAGCCACGCAGGCCTGAAGTCACCAGGCAGCCCCTGCAGTGCCTTCCACTAAGCCCGACCCCACCTGCCTGGGTCTCTGCACTGCCTAGATCCCAGGCGGGAGTCCCCTGGCTGAGCCTGAAGGCTCTTCTTTCTTTTTCAACTGTGGGCTCTTGGTCGTGCGCATGCGCACGGGCGCCTGGGAAAAAATGGGTCCCTAGCACCGAGCTGAGAGGGGTGTAACTCCAGCCTGCTGCAGCCTCAGGCTCAGGCTTCTCAGGAAGGCGCTGCAGTCTTGCTAGCGACCCCACAGGACCCCCCGCATGATTGTCTTCGGTGTCAGCCGGGACCCAGGGACTCTGCAGTGTCCGGAGGACATCGGGCAAGACATTGTGGCCCTCTAGTTTTCATTGACTGATTGTTCCTGGTGGTCTTCTTTCTCCTGTGACCAGTTCTCGCGGGAAATCTGGATGGTCCCAGGCCTCCAGAAGGCCTGCAACTCACAGGGAATCACCTTCCTTATCCCCCCCCTGGGCTGAAATTCAAGGCACAGTCCACCTGGGGATCCAACTCCTCCAGGATGGTGCTCCCGACAGGGACTCCGGGAGGCAAAGCCAGACACTGTCCGCAGTCCCCTCTCCCTAGAGCCACTCAGTCACTGCACTCATGCTCACCTGAGTAGAAAATCAGTCTAGAGAGCCTACTATGGGGCTGATGCCCGGCCCACTCTGTGCCTAGGAACAAGTGCCCTGTCCTGGGATGCCACCAGTACCCAGGGCCTCCTCTGGCACCTGTCAGGATCTAGTTCCCTGGTCCCGGCTGGCCTAGAAATACAGGGAAGCATCCTGCTCACAGGAGCGCCCATGAGCTCCATTTCCAGGATGCAGCTAGCCAGAGGTGCCTTGAACACAGCTCCAGGGAGCCACTGTCCCAAGAAAAATGACCATTCAAGACCCCACTTTCTCTTGCCCTTTGGCATCTCCAATCGCACCTAGAGTTACCAGAAGCAAGTGGTCCAGTCGATGAGACTCATGGAAGGGTTCTGCCTCAAAGCTGTGAAAAGGACGCTGGCTAGCTGGAAGGGCAAAGGCCTTGGAGCCAAGATGCCAGTGGAAACCTCAGGCTCTGACCCTGGAGCTGCAGTCAGACACAGGGAGGGGACCTCAGACTAGATAGGAGCAGTGGGAACTTACTGGAGTCTGGAGAACACCAGAGCCACACGCAGAGAGAGATGGGGGGGGGGGCCAGGCGGGGGCTCAAGACACAAGCTGGCTTGCTACCCCAAGTTTCAGGCTGGTGTCAAACTTGTGCCCAGACTTCATCATCCCATGGGAGACAATCCAGAGGAGCCTGAGGATATGTGTCTGTGTACCTGTGCACGTGCGCCTCTGTGTGTGTGTGTGTGTGTGTGTGTGTGTGTGTGTGTGTGTGTGTGTGTGCGTGTGTGTATGTGTGTGTGTATGAGTGTGTGGGCGTGTAAATTTGGGTGAGATTCTCTGTGTGTGTATGGGTGGGCATGGGTGTGTCTTAGTGGCAGCTCCCAGGTATCTTGGCCTAAGGAGGAATGCAAAAGTGCTCCGTGGAAGGAGAGAGGAGGAAGATAGCAGAAGGAAGGGGAGGCTGGCAGTCTCCAAAGCTAGTCTCTCTTGCTTGTGTCCTGGAGGCTCCTGGGTGATCAGGATATGTGCTGATGGTTGCCACCGCCACCCAAAAGAGCCCGGTGGGTCTCTATGCAGAATCTTGGAGCATTTGCCCTGGGATGAAGAACCTGGTTGGAGAAGGGGTGTCCGCTGCTGCCTTGTGGGCTCGTGAGGCAAGAGTGGGCAGAGGGAAGGCCTCCAGGCAGCGGTCTTATTTCAGGCCAGCGAAAAGAGCAAGACCCACCACTCCTTGGAGCCCTGTCTTGCTGTGTCACCGAGGAAGGATAGGGTCATCCTCCCAGGGATTTGGGCAGAAACGGGGCTCCGGACGACTCGCATTCCTGCAACTTTGGAGGCTCTGGACACACCAGGATCCCGGGACTTCCCGCACTGGTCTAAACCTACCTAGAGTAGCTGTGGGCGCGACGCAGCCTTTGTGCCCACCTGTGTAGATCGTCCACCGGGAAAGGCTAGCCGGGGCGGCCCAGTGAAGCCAGCTCTCCCCCCTCTACAAGAAAGGCAAAAGAGCTGCCCAGGAGCTGAGCCTGCACAGCCCAGCCGCCTCTCAGCACTTCCTGCACTGAAGGCGGACAGGCCCAAAACGAAGTGCATCTGGGCCAGAGGGACTAGCTGCGCCAGCCACGCAGGCCTGAAAGTCACCAGGCAGCCCTGCAGTGCCTTCCACTAAGCCCGACCCCACCTGCCTGGGTCTCTGCACTGCCTAGATCCCAGGCGGGAGTCCCCTGGCTGAGCCTGAAGGCTCTTCTTTCTTTTTCAAATGTGGGCTCTTGGTCGTGCGCATGCGCACGGGCGCCTGGGAAAAATGGGTCCCTAGCACCGAGCTGAGAGGGGTGTAACTCCAGCCTGCTGCAGCCTCAGGCTCAGGCTTCTCAGGAAGGCGCTGCAGTCTTGCTAGCGACCCCACAGGACCCCCGCATGATTGTCTTCAGTGTCAGCCGGGACCCAGGGACTCTGCAGTGTCCGGAGGACATCGGGCAAGACATTGTGGCCCTGTAGTTTTCATTGACTGATTGTTCCTGGTGGTCTTCTTTCTCCTGTGACCAGTTCTCGCGGGAAATCTGGATGGTCCCAGGCCTCCAGAAGGCCTGCAACTCACAGGGAATCACCTTCCTTATCCCCCCTGGGCTGAAATTCAAGGCACAGTCCACCTGGGGATCCAACTCCTCCAGGATGGTGCTCCCGACAGGGACTCCGAGAGGCAAAGCCAGACACTGTCCGCAGTCCCCTCTCCCTAGAGCCACTCAGTCACTGCACTCATGCTCACCTGAGTAGAAAATCAGTCTAGAGAGCCTACTATGGGGCTGATGCCCGGCCCACTCTGTGCCTAGGAACAAGTGCCCTGTCCTGGGATGCCACCAGTACCCAGGGCCTCCTCTGGCACCTGTCAGGATCTAGTTCCCTGGTCCCGGCTGCCTAGAAATACAGGGAAGCATCCTGCTCACAGGAGCGCCCATGAGCTCCATTTCCAGGATGCAGCTAGCCAGAGGTGCCTTGAACACAGCTCCAGGGAGCCACTGTCCCAAGAAAAATGACCATTCAAGACCCACTTCTCTTGCCCTTTGGCATCTCCAATCGCACCTAGAGTTACCAGAAGCAAGTGGTCCAGTCAATGAGACTCATGGAAGGGTTCTGCCTCAAAGCTGTGAAAAGAACGCTGGCTAGCTGGAAGGGCAAAGGCCTTGGAGCCAAGATGCCAGTGGAAACCTCAGGCTCTGACCCTGGAGCTGCAGTCAGACACAGGGAGGGGACCTCAGACTAGATAGGAGCAGTGGGAACTTACTGGAGTCTGGAGAACACCAGAGCCACACGCAGAGAGAGATGGGGGGGGCAGGCGGGGGCTCAAGACACAAGCTGGCTTGCTACCCAAGTTTCAGGCTGGTGTCAAACTTGTGCCCAGACTTCATCATCCCATGGGAGACAATCCAGAGGAGCCTGAGGATATGTGTCTGTGTATCTGTGCACGTGCGCCTCTGTGTGTGTGTGTGTGTGTGTGTGTGTGTGTGTGTGTGTATGTGTGTGTGTATGAGTGTGTGGGCGTGTAAATTTGGGTGAGATTCTCTGTGTGTGTATGGGTGGGCATGGGTGTGTCTTAGTGGCAGCTCCCAGGTATCTTGGCCTAAGGAGGAATGCAAAAGTGCTCCGTGGAAGGAGAGAGGAGGAGATAGCAGAAGGAAGGGGAGGCTGGCAGTCTCCAAAGCTAGTCTCTCTTGCTTGTGTCCTGGAGGCTCCTGGGTGATCAGGATATGTGCTGATGGTTGCCACCGCCACCCAAAAGAGCCCGGTGGGTCTCTATGCAGAATCTTGGAGCACTTGCCCTGGGATGAAGAACCTGGATGGAGAAGGGGTGTCCGCTGCTGCCTTGTGGGCTCGTGGGCAAGAGTGGGCAGAGGGAAGGCCTCCAGGCAGCGGTCTTATTTCAGGCCCAGCGAAAAGAGCAAGACCCACCACTCCTTGGAGCCCTGTCTTGCTGTGTCACCGAGGAAGGATAGGGTCATCCTCCCAGGGATTTGGCAGAAACGGGGCTCCGGACGACTCGGCATTCCTGCAACTTTGGAGGCTCTGGACACACCAGGATCCCGGGACTTCCCGCACTGGTCTAAACCTACCTAGAGTAGCTGTGGGCGCGACGCAGCCTTTGTGCCCACCTGTGTAGATCGTCCACCGGGAAAGGCTAGCCGGGGCGGCCCAGTGAAGCCCAGCTCTCCCCCCTCTACAAGAAAGGCAAAAGAGCTGCCCAGGAGCTGAGCCTGCACAGCCCAGCCGCCTCTCAGCACTTCCTGCACTGAAGGCGGACAGGCCCAAAACGAAGTGCATCTGGGCCAGAGGGACTAGCTGCGCCCAGCCACGCAGGCCTGAAAGTCACCAGGCAGCCCTGCAGTGCCTTCCACTAAGCCCGACCCCACCTGCCTGGGTCTCTGCACTGCCTAGATCCCAGGCGGGAGTCCCCTGGCTGAGCCTGAAGGCTCTTCTTTCTTTTTCAACTGTGGGCTCTTGGTCGTGCGCATGCGCACGGGCGCCTGGAAAAAATGGGTCCCTAGCACCGAGCTGAGAGGGGTGTAACTCCAGCCTGCTGCAGCCTCAGGCTCAGGCTTCTCAGGAAGGCGCTGCAGTCTTGCTAGCGACCCCACAGGACCCCCGCATGATTGTCTTCGGTGTCAGCCGGGACCCAGGGACTCTGCAGTGTCCGGAGGACATCGGGCAAGACATTGTGGCCCTGTAGTTTTCATTGACTGATTGTTCCTGGTGGTCTTCTTTCTCCTGTGACCAGTTCTCGCGGGAAATCTGGATGGTCCCAGGCCTCCAGAAGGCCTGCAACTCACAGGGAATCACCTTCCTATCCCCCCCTGGGCTGAAATTCAAGGCACAGTCCACCTGGGGATCCAACTCCTCCAGGATGGTGCTCCCGACAGGGACTCCGGGAGGCAAAGCCAGACACTGTCCGCAGTCCCCTCTCCCTAGAGCCACTCAGTCACTGCACTCATGCTCACCTGAGTAGAAAATCAGTCTAGAGAGCCTACTATGGGGCTGATGCCCGGCCCACTCTGTGCCTAGGAACAAGTGCCCTGTCCTGGGATGCCACCAGTACCCAGGGCCTCCTCTGGCACCTGTCAGGATCTAGTTCCCTGGTCCCGGCTGCCCTAGAAATACAGGGAAGCATCCTGCTCACAGGAGTGCCCATGAGCTCCATTTCCAGGATGCAGCTAGCCAGAGGTGCCTTGAACACAGCTCCAGGGAGCCACTGTCCCAAGAAAAATGACCATTCAAGACCCACTTTCTCTTGCCCTTTGGCATCTCCAATCGCACCTAGAGTTACCAGAAGCAAGTGGTCCAGTCGATGAGACTCATGAAGGGTTCTGCCTCAAAGCTGTGAAAAGGACGCTGGCTAGCTGGAAGGGCAAAGGCCTTGGAGCCAAGATGCCAGTGGAAACCTCAGGCTCTGACCCTGGAGCTGCAGTCAGACACAGGGAGGGGACCTCAGACTAGATAGGAGCAGTGGGAACTTACTGGAGTCTGGAGAACACCAGAGCCACACTCAGAGAGAGGGGGGGGGGCAGGCGGGGGCTCAAGACACAAGCTGGCTTGCTACCCAAGTTTCAGGCTGGTGTCAAACTAGTGCCCAGACTTCATCATCCCATGGGAGACAATCCAGAGGAGCCTGAGGATATGTGTCTGTGTACCTGTGCACGTGCGCCTCTGTGTGTGTGGTGTGTGTGTGTGTGTGTGGTGTGTGTGTGTATGTGTGTGTGTATGAGTGTGTGGGCGTGTAAATTTGGGTGAGATTCTCTGTGTGTGTATGGGTGGGCATGGGTGTGTCTTAGTGGCAGCTCCCAGGTATCTTGGCCTAAGGAGGAATGCAAAAGTGCTCCGTGGAAGTAGAGAGGAGGAGATAGCAGAAGGAAGGGGAGGCTGGCAGTCTCCAAAGCTAGTCTCTCTTGCCTTGTGTCCTGGAGGCTCCTGGGTGATCAGGATATGTGCTGATGGTTGCCACCGCCACCCAAAAGAGCCCGGTGGGTCTCTATGCAGAATCTTGGAGCACTTGCCCTGGGATGAAGAACCTGGATGGAGAAGGGGTGTCCGCTGCTGCCTTGTGGGCTCGTGAGGCAAGAGTGGGCAGAGGGAAGGCCTCCAGGCAGCGGTCTTATTTCAGGCCCAGCGAAAAGAGCAAGACCCACCACTCCTTGGAGCCCTGTCTTGCTGTGTCACCGGGAAGGATAGGGTCATCCTCCCAGGGATTTGGGCAGAAACGGGGCTCCGGACGATGGCATCCTGCAACTTTGGAGGCTCTGACACACCAGGATCCCGGGACTTCCCGCACTGGTCTAAACCTACCTAGAGTAGCTGTGGGCGCGACGCAGCCTTTGTGCCCACCTGTGTAGATCGTCCACCGGGAAAGGCTAGCCGGGGCGGCCCAGTGAAGCCAGCTCTCCCCCCTCTACAAGAAAGGCAAAAGAGCTGCCCAGGAGCTGAGCCTGCACAGCCCAGCCGCCTCTCAGCACTTCCTGCACTGAAGGCGGACAGGCCCAAAACGAAGTGCATCTGGGCCAGAGGGACTAGCTGCGCCAGCCACGCAGGCCTGAAAGTCACCAGGCAGCCCTGCAGTGCCTTCCACTAAGCCCGACCCCACCTGCCTGGGTCTCTGCACTGCCTAGATCCCAGGCTGGAGTCCCCTGGCTGAGCCTGAAGGCTCTTCTTTCTTTTTCAAATGTGGGCTCTTGGTCGTGCGCATGCGCACGGGCGCCTGGGAAAAATGGGTCCCTAGCACCGAGCTGAGAGGGGTGTAACTCCAGCCTGCTGCAGCCTCAGGCTCAGGCTTCTCAGGAAGGCGCTGCAGTCTTGCTAGCGACCCCACAGGACCCCCGCAGGATTGTCTTCAGTGTCAGCCGGGACCCAGGGACTCTGCAGTGTCCGGAGGACATCGGGCAAGACATTGTGGCCCTGTAGTTTCATTGACTGATTGTTCCTGGTGGTCTTCTTTCTCCTGTGACCAGTTCTCGCGGGAAATCTGGATGGTCCTAGGCCTCCACAAGGCCTGCAACTCACAGGGAATCACCTTCCTCATCCCCCCTGGGCTGAAATTCAAGGCACAGTCCACCTGGGGATCCAACTCCTCCAGGATGCTGCTCCCGACAGGGACTCCGGGAGGCAAGGCCAGACACTGTCCGCAGTCCCCTCTCCCTAGAGCCACTCAGTCACTGCACTCATGCTCACCTGAGTAGAAAATCAGTCTAGAGAGCCTACTATGGGGCTGATGGCCGGCCCACTCTGTGCCTAGGAACAAGTGCCCTGTCCTGGGATGCCACCAGTACCCAGGGCCTCCTCTGGCACCTGTCAGGATCTAGTTCCCTGGTCCCGGCTGCCCTAGAAATACAGGGAAGCATCCTGCTCACAGGAGTGCCCATGAGCTCCATTTCCAGGATGCAGCTAGCCAGAGGTGCCTTGGACACAGCTCCAGGGAGCCCCTGTCCCAAGAAAAATGACCATTCAAGACCACTTTCTCTTGCCCTTTGGCATCTCCAATCGCACCTAGAGTTACCAGAAGCAAGTGGTCCAGTCGATGAGACTCATGGAAGGGTTCTGCCTCAAAGCTGTGAAAAGAACGCTGGCTAGCTGGAAGGGCAAAGGCCTTGGAGCCAAGATGCCAGTGGAAACCTCAGGCTCTGACCCTGGAGCTGCAGTCAGACACAGGGAGGGGACCTCAGACTAGATAGGAGCAGTGGGAACTTACTGGAGTCTGGAGAACACCAGAGCCCACTCAGATGGTGACCAGAGCACATGAGCCCGGTCAGAGGGTGGGGTGCTGGCCGAGAGACACACTTTGCGGGAGCTCAGTGAGGATTGTGCGCTGGCTGTGTAATCATGTGTCAAACTGTGCCGACTTCATCATCCCATGGGAGAATCCAGAGGAGCCTGAGGATATGTGTTGTGTATCTGTGCACGTGCGCCTCTGTGTGTGTGTGTGTGTCTGTGTGTGTGTGTGTGTGTGTGTGTGTGTGTATGAGTGTGTGGGCGTGTAAATTTGGGTGAGATTCTCTGTGTGTGTATGGGTGGGCATGGGTGTGTCTTAGTGGCAGCTCCCAGGTATCTTGGCCTAAGGAGGAATGCCAAAGTGCTCCGTGGAAGTAGAGAGGAGGAGATAGCAGAAGGAAGGGGAGGCTGGCAGTCTCCAAAGCTAGTCTCCTTGCTTGTGTCCTGGAGGCTCCTGGGTGATCAGGATATGTGCTGATGGTTGCCACCGCCACCAAAAGAGCCGGTGGGTCTCTATGCAGAATCTTGGAGCACTTGCCCTGGATGAAGAACCTGGATGGAGAAGGGGTGTCCGCTGCTGCCTTGTGGGCTCGTGGGCAAGAGTGGGCAGAGGGAAGGCCTCCAGGCAGCGGTCTTATTTCAGGCCCAGCGAAAAGAGCAAGACCAACACTCCTTGGAGCCCTGTCTTGCTGTGTCACCGAAGAAGGATAGGGTCATCCTCCCAGGGATTTTGGCAGAAACGGGGCTCCGGACGACTTGGGATTCCTGCAACTTTGGAGGCTCTGGACACACCAGGACCCGGGACTTCCCGCACTGGTCTAAACCTACCTAGAGTAGCTGTGGGCGCGACGCAGCCTTTGTGCCCACCTGTGTAGATCGTCCACCGGGAAAGGCTAGCCGGGGCGGCCCAGTGAAGCCAGCTCTCCCCCCTCTACAAGAAAGGCAAAAGAGCTGCCCAGGAGCTGAGCCTGCACAGCCCAGCCGCCTCTCAGCACTTCCTGCACTGAAGGCGGACAGGCCCAAAACGAAGTGCATCTGGGCCAGAGGGACTAGCTGCGCCAGCCACGCAGGCCTGAAAGTCACCAGGCAGCCCTGCAGTGCCTTCCACTAAGCCCGACCCCACCTGCCTGGGTCTCTGCACTGCCTAGATCCCAGGCTGGAGTCCCCTGGCTGAGCCTGAAGGCTCTTCTTCTTTTTCAAATGTGGGCTCTGGGTCGTGCGCATGCGCACGGGCGCCTGGGAAAAATGGGTCCCTAGCACCGAGAGAGGGGTGTAACTCCAGCCTGCTGCAGCCTCAGGCTCAGGCTTCTCAGGAAGGCGCTGCAGTCTTGCTAGCGACCCCACAGGACCCCCGCAGGATTGTCTTCAGTGTCAGCCGGGACCCAGGGACTCTGCAGTGTCGGAGGACATCGGGCAAGACATTGTGGCCCTGTAGTTTTCATTGACTGATTGTTCCTGGTGGTCTTCTTTCTCCTGTGACCAGTTCTCGCGGGAAATCTGGATGGTCCTAGGCCTCCACAAGGCCTGCAACTCACAGGGAATCACCTTCCTCATCCCCCCTGGGCTGAAATTCAAGGCACAGTCCACCTGGGGATCCAACTCCTCCAGGATGCTGCTCCCGACAGGGACTCCGGGAGGCAAGGCCAGACACTGTCCGCAGTCCCCTCTCCCTAGAGCCACTCAGTCACTGCACTCATGCTCACCTGAGTAGAAAATCAGTCTAGAGAGCCTACTATGGGGCTGATGGCCGGCCCACTCTGTGCCTAGGAACAAGTGCCCTGTCCTGGGATGCCACCAGTACCCAGGGCCTCCTCTGGCACCTGTCAGGATCTAGTCCTGGTCCCGGCTGCCCTAGAAATACAGGGAAGCATCCTGCTCACAGGAGTGCCCATGAGCTCCATTTCCAGGATGCAGCTAGCCAGAGGTGCCTTGGACACAGCTCCAGGGAGCCACTGTCCCAAGAAAAATGACCATTCAAGACCCACTTCTCTTGCCCTTTGGCATCTCCAATCGCACCTAGAGTTACCAGAAGCAAGTGGTCCAGTCAATGAGACTCATGGAAGGGTTCTGCCTCAAAGCTGTGAAAAGAACGCTGGCTAGCTGGAAGGGCAAAGGCCTTGGAGCCAAGATGCCAGTGGAAACCTCAGGCTCTGACCCTGGAGCTGCAGTCAGACACAGGGAGGGGACCTCAGACTAGATAGGAGCAGTGGGAACTTACTGGAGTCTGGAGAACACCAGAGCCACACTCAGAGAGAGATGGGGGGGTGCGGGGGCTCAAGACACAAGCTGGCTTGCTACCCAAGTTTCAGGCTGGTGTCAAACTAGTGCCCAGACTTCATCATCCCATGGGAGACAATCCAGAGGAGCCTGAGGATATGTGTCTGTGTATCTGTGCACGTGGCCTCTGTGTGTGGCTGTGTGTGTGTGTGTGTATGGTGTGTGTATGTGTGTGTGTATGAGTGTGTGGGCGTGTAAATTTGGGTGAGATTCTCTGTGTGTGTATGGGGGGCATGGGTGTGTCTTAGTGGCAGCTCCCAGGTATCTTGGCCTAAGGAGGAATGCAAAAGTGCTCCGTGGAAGTAGAGAGGAGGAGATAGCAGAAGGAAGGGGAGGCTGGCAGTCTCCAAAGCTAGTCTCTCTTCCTTGTGTCCTGGAGGCTCCTGGGTGATCAGGATATGTGCTGATGGTTGCCACCGCCACCCAAAAGAGCCCGGTGGGTCTCTATGCAGAATCTTGGAGCACTTGCCCTGGGATGAAGAACCGGATGGAGAAGGGGTATCCGCTGCTGCCTTGTGGGCTCGTGGGGCAAGAGTGGGCAGAGGGAAGGCCTCCAGGCAGCGGTCTTATTTCAGGCCCAGCGAAAAGAGCAAGACCCACCACTCCTTGGAGCCCTGTCTTGCTGTGTCACCGAGGAAGGATAGGGTCATCCTCCCAGGGATTTTGGCAGAAACGGGGCTCCGGACGACTTGGCATTCCTGCAACTTTGGAGGCTCTGGACACACCAGGATCCCGGGACTTCCCGCACTGGTCTAAACCTACCTAGAGTAGCTGTGGGCGCGACGCAGCCTTTGTGCCCACCTGTGTAGATCGTCCACCGGGAAGGCTAGCCGGGGCGGCCCAGTGAAGCCAGCTCTCCCCCCTCTACAAGAAAGGCAAAAGAGCTGCCCAGGAGCTGAGCCTGCACAGCCCAGCCGCCTCTCAGCACTTCCTGCACTGAAGGCGGACAGGCCCAAAACGAAGTGCATCTGGGCCAGAGGGACTAGCTGCGCCAGCCACGCAGGCCTGAAAGTCACCAGGCAGCCCTGCAGTGCCTTCCACTAAGCCCGACCCCACCTGCCTGGGTCTCTGCACTGCCTAGATCCCAGGCTGGAGTCCCCTGGCTGAGCCTGAAGGCTCTTCTTTCTTTTTCAAATGTGGGCTCTTGGTCGTGCGCATGCGCACGGGCGCCTGGGAAAAATGGGTCCCTAGCACCGAGCTGAGAGGGGTGTAACTCCAGCCTGCTGCAGCCTCAGGCTCAGGCTTCTCAGGAAGGCGCTGCAGTCTTGCTAGCGACCCCACAGGACCCCCGCATGATTGTCTTCAGTGTCAGCCGGGACCCAGGGACTCTGCAGTGTCCGGAGGACATCGGGCAAGACATTGTGGCCCTGTAGTTTTCATTGACTGATTGTTCCTGGTGGTCTTCTTCTCCTGTGACCAGTTCTCGCGGGAAATCTGGATGGTCCTAGGCCTCCACAAGGCCTGCAACTCACAGGGAATCACCTTCCTCATCCCCCCTGGGCTGAAATTCAAGGCACAGTCCACCTGGGGATCCAACTCCTCCAGGATGCTGCTCCCGACAGGGACTCCGGGAGGCAAGGCCAGACACTGTCCGCAGTCCCCTCTCCCTAGAGCCACTCAGTCACTGCACTCATGCTCACCTGAGTAGAAAATCAGTCTAGAGAGCCTACTATGGGGCTGATGGCCGGCCCACTCTGTGCTAGGAACAAGTGCCCTGTCCTGGGATGCCACCAGTACCCAGGGCCTCCTCTGGCACCTGTCAGGATCTAGTTCCCTGGTCCCGGCTGCCCTAGAAATACAGGGAAGCATCCTGCTCACAGGAGTGCCCATGAGCTCCATTTCCAGGATGCAGCTAGCCAGAGGTGCCTTGGACACAGCTCCAGGGAGCCACTGTCCCAAGAAAAATGACCATTCAAGACCCACTTTCTCTTGCCCTTTGGCATCTCCAATCGCACCTAGAGTTACCAGAAGCAAGTGGTCCAGTCGATGAGACTCATGGAGGGTTCTGCCTCAAAGCTGTGAAAAGAACGCTGGCTAGCTGGAAGGGCAAAGGCCTTGGAGCCAAGATGCCAGTGGAAACCTCAGGCTCTGACCCTGGAGCTGCAGTCAGACACAGGGAGGGGACCTCAGACTAGATAGGAGCAGTGGGAACTTACTGGAGTCTGGAGAACCAGAGCCACACTCAGAGAGAGATGGGGGTGCGGGGGCTCAAGACACAAGCTGGCTTGCTACCCAAGTTTCAGGCTGGTGTCAAACTAGTGCCCAGACTTCATCATCCCATGGGAGACAATCCAGAGGAGCCTGAGGATATGTGTCTGTGTATCTGTGCACGTGCGCCTCTGTGTGTGTTGTGGTGGTGTGTGTGTGTGTGTGTGTGTGTGTGTGGTATGTGATGAGTGTGGGGGCGTGTAAATTTGGGTGAGATTCTCTGTGTGTGTATGGGTGGGCATGGGTGTGTCTTAGTGGCAGCTCCCAGGTATCTTGGCCTAAGGAGGAATGCAAAAGTGCTCCGTGGAAGTAGAGAGGAGGAGATAGCAGAGGAAGGGGAGGCTGGCAGTCTCCAAAGCTAGTCTCTCTTCCTTGTGTCCTGGAGGCTCCTGGGTGATCAGGATATGTGCTGATGGTTGCCACCGCCACCCAAAAGAGCCCGGTGGGTCTCTATGCAGAATCTTGGAGCATTTGCCCTGGGATGAAGAACCTGGATGGAGAAGGGGTGTCCGCTGCTGCCTTGGGGCTCGTGGGGCAAGAGTGGGCAGAGGGAAGGCCTCCAGGCAGCGGTCTTATTTCAGGCCCAGCGAAAAGAGCAAGACCCACCACTCCTTGGAGCCCTGTCTTGCTGTGTCACCGAGGAAGGATAGGGTCATCCTCCCAGGGATTTTGGCAGAGAAACGGGGCTCCGGACGACTTGGGATTCCTGCAACTTTGGAGGCTCTGGACACACCAGGATCCCGGGACTTCCCGCACTGGTCTAAACACCTACTAGAGTAGCTGTGGGCGCGACGCAGCCTTTGTGCCCACCTGTGTAGATCGTCCACCGGGAAAGGCTAGCCGGGGCGGCCCAGTGAAGCCAGCTCTCCCCCTCTACAAGAAAGGCAAAAGAGCTGCCCAGGAGCTGAGCCTGCACAGCCCAGCCGCCTCTCAGCACTTCCTGCACTGAAGGCGGACAGGCCCAAAACGAAGTGCATCTGGGCCAGAGGGACTAGCTGCGCCAGCCACGCAGGCCTGGAAAGTCACCAGGCAGCCCTGCAGTGCCTTCCACTAAGCCCGACCCCACCTGCCTGGGTCTCTGCACTGCCTAGATCCCAGGCTGGAGTCCCTGGCTGAGCCTGAAGGCTCTTCTTTCTTTTTCAAATGTGGGCTCTTGGTCGTGCGCATGCGCACGGGCGCCTGGGAAAAATGGGTCCCTAGCACCGAGCTGAGAGGGTGTAACTCCAGCCTGCTGCAGCCTCAGGCTCAGGCTTCTCAGGAAGGCGCTGCAGTCTTGCTAGCGACCCCACAGGACCCCCGCATGATTGTCTTCAGTGTCAGCCGGGACCCAGGGACTCTGCAGTGTCCGGAGGACATCGGGCAAGACATTGTGGCCCTGTAGTTTTCATTGACTGATTGTTCCTGGTGGTCTTCTTTCTCCTGTGACCAGTTCTCGCGGGAAATCTGGATGGTCCTAGGCCTCCACAAGGCCTGCAACTCACAGGGAATCACCTTCCTCATCCCCCTGGGCTGAAATTCAAGGCACAGTCCACCTGGGGATCCAACTCCTCCAGGATGCTCCCGACAGGGACTCCGGGAGGCAAGGCCAGACACTGTCCGCAGTCCCCTCTCCCTAGAGCCACTCAGTCACTGCACTCATGCTCACCTGAGTAGAAAATCAGTCTAGAGAGCCTACTATGGGGCTGATGGCCGGCCCACTCTGTGCCTAGGAACAAGTGCCCTGTCCTGGGATGCCACCAGTACCCAGGGCCTCCTCTGGCACCTGTCAGGATCTAGTTCCCTGGTCCCGGCTGCCTAGAAATACAGGGAAGCATCCTGCTCACAGGAGTGCCCATGAGCTCCATTTCCAGGATGCAGCTAGCCAGAGGTGCCTTGGACACAGCTCCAGGGAGCCACTGTCCCAAGAAAAATGACCATTCAAGACCCACTTTCTCTTGCCCTTTGGCATCTCCAATCGCACCTAGAGTTACCAGAAGCAAGTGGTCCAGTCAATGAGACTCATGGAAGGGTTCTGCCTCAAAGCTGTGAAAAGAACGCTGGCTAGCTGGAAGGGCAAAGGCCTTGGAGCAAGATGCCAGTGGAAACCTCAGGCTCTGACCCTGGAGCTGCAGTCAGACACAGGGAGGGGACCTCAGACTAGATAGGAGCAGTGGGAACTTACTGGAGTCTGGAGAACACCAGAGCCACACTCAGAGAGAGATGGGGGGGCGGGGGCACAAGACACAAGCTGGCTTGCTACCCAAGTTTCAGGCTGGTGTCAAACTAGTGCCCAGACTTCATCATCCCATGGGAGACAATCCAGAGGAGCTGAGGATATGTCTGTGTATCTGTGCACGTGCGCCTCTGTGTGTGTGTGTGTGTGTGGTGTGTGTGTGTGTGTGTGTGTTGTGTGTGTGTATGAGTGTGTGGGCGTGTAAATTTGGGTGAGATTCTCTGTGTGTGTATGGGTGGGCATGGGTGTGTCTTAGTGGCAGCTCCCAGGTATCTTGGCCTAAGGAGGAATGCAAAAGTGCTCCGTGGAAGGAGAGAGGAGGAGATAGCAGAAGGAAGGGGAGGCTGGCAGTCTCCAAAGCTAGTCTCTCTGCTTGTGTCCTGGAGGCTCCTGGGTGATCAGGATATGTGCTGATGGTTGCCACCGCCACCCAAAAGAGCCCGGTGGGTCTCTATGCAGAATCTTGGAGCACTTGCCCTGGGATGAAGAACCTGGATGGAGAAGGGGTGTCCGCTGCTGCCTTGTGGGCTCGTGGGGCAAGAGTGGGCAGAGGGAAGGCCTCCAGGCAGCGGTCTTATTTCAGGCCCAGCGAAAAGAGCAAGACCCACCACTCCTTGGAGCCCTGTCTTGCTGTGTCACCGAGGAAGGATAGGGTCATCCTCCCAGGGATTTGGCAGAAACGGGGCTCCGGACGACTCGGCATTCCTGCAACTTTGGAGGCTCTGGACACACCAGGATCCCGGGACTTCCCGCACTGGTCTAAACCTACCTAGAGTAGCTGTGGGCGCGACGCAGCTTTGTGCCCACCTGTGTAGATCGTCCACCGGGAAAGGCTAGCCGGGGCGGCCCAGTGAAGCCAGCTCTCCCCCTCTACAAGAAAGGCAAAAGAGCTGCCCAGGAGCTGAGCCTGCACAGCCCAGCCGCCTCTCAGCACTTCCTGCACTGAAGGCGGACAGGCCCAAAACGAAGTGCATCTGGGCCAGAGGGACTAGCTGCGCCAGCCACGCAGGCCTGAAAGTCACCAGGCAGCCCTGCAGTGCCTTCCACTAAGCCCGACCCCACCTGCCTGGGTCTCTGCATGCCTAGATCCCAGGCTGGAGTCCCCTGGCTGAGCCTGAAGGACTCTTCTTTTTCAAATGTGGGCTCTTGGTCGTGCGCATGCGCACGGGCGCCTGGGAAAAATGGGCCCTAGCACCGAGCTGAGAGGGGTGTAACTCCAGCCTGCTGCAGCCTCAGGTCAGGCTTCTCAGGAAGGCGCTGCAGTCTTGCTAGCGACCCCACAGGACCCCCGCATGATTGTCTTCAGTGTCAGCCGGGACCCAGGGACTCTGCAGTGTCCGGAGGACATCGGGCAAGACATTGTGGCCTGTAGTTTTCATTGACTGATTGTTCCTGGTGGTCTTCTTTCTCCTGTGACCAGTTCTCGCGGGAAATCTGGATGGTCCTAGGCCTCCACAAGGCCTGCAACTCACAGGAATCACCTTCCTCATCCCCCCTGGGCTGAAATTCAAGGCACAGTCCACCTGGGGATCCCAACTCCTCCAGGATGCTGCTCCCGACAGGGACTCGGGAGGCAAAGCCAGACACTGTCCGCAGTCCCCTCTCCCTAGAGCCACTCAGTCACTGCACATGCTCACCTGAGTAGAAAATCAGTCTAGAGAGCCTACTATGGGGCTGATGGCCGGCCCACTCTGTGCCTAGGAACAAGTGCCCTGTCCTGGGATGCCACCAGTACCAGGGCCTCCTCTGGCACCTGTCAGGAGTTCTAGTTCCCTTTCCCGGCTGGCCTAGAAATACAGGGAAGCATCCTGCTCACAGGAGTGCCCATGAGCTCCATTTCCAGGATGCAGCTAGCCAGAGGTGCCTTGGACACAGCTCCAGGGAGCCACTGTCCCAAGAAAAATGACCATTCAAGACCCACTTTCTCTTGCCCTTTGGCATCTCCAATCGCACCTAGAGTTACCAGAAGCAAGTGGTCCAGTCAATGAGACTCATGGAAGGGTTCTGCCTCAAAGCTGTGAAAAGAACGCTGGCTAGCTGGAAGGGCAAAGGCCTTGGAGCCAAGATGCCAGTGGAAACCTCAGGCTCTGACCCTGGAGCTGCAGTCAGACACAGGGAGGGGACCTCAGACTAGATAGGAGCAGTGGGAACTTACTGGAGTCTGGAGAACACCAGAGCCACATCAGAGAGAGATGGGGGGGTGCGGGGGCTCAAGACACAGCTGGCTTGCTACCCAAGTTTCAGGCTGGTGTCAAACTAGTGCCCAGACTTCATCATCCATGGGAGACAATCCAGAGGAGCCTGAGGAGATGTGTCTGTGTATCTGTGCACGTGCGCCTCTGTGTGTGTGTGTGTGTGTGTGTGTTGTGTGTGTGTGTATGTGTGTGTGTATGAGTGTGTGGGCGTGTAAATTTGGGTGAGATTTCTGTGGTGTATGGGTGGGCATGGGTGTGTCTTAGTGGCAGCTCCCAGGTATCTTGGCCTAAGGAGGAATGCAAAAGTGCTCCGTGGAAGTAGAGAGGAGGAGATAGCAGAAGGAAGGGGAGGCTGGCAGTCTCCAAAGCTAGTCTCTCTTCCTTGTGTCCTGGAGGCTCCTGGGTGATCAGGATATGTGCTGATGGTTGCCACCGCCACCCAAAAGAGCCCGGTGGGTCTCTATGCAGAATCTTGGAGCACTGCCCTGGGATGAAGAACCTGGATGGAGAAGGGGTTGTCCGCTGCTGCCTGTGGGCTAGTGGGGCAAGAGTGGGCAGAGGGAAGGCCTCCAGGCAGCGGTCTTATTTCAGGCCCAGCGAAAAGAGCAAGACCCACCACTCCTTGGAGCCCTGTCTTGCTGTGTCACCGAGGAAGGATAGGGTCATCCTCCCAGGGATTTGGGCAGAAACGGGGCTCCGGACGACTTGGGATTCCTGCAACTTGGAGCTCTGGACACACCAGGATCCGGGACTTCCCGCACTGGTCTAAACCTACCTAGAGTAGCTGTGGGCGCGACGCAGCCTTTGTGCCCACCTGTGTAGATCGTCCACCGGAAAGGCTAGCCGGGGCGGCCCAGTGAAGCCAGCTCTCCCCCTCTACAAGAAAGGCAAAAGAGCTGCCCAGGAGCTGAGCCTGCACAGCCCAGCCGCCTCTCAGCACTTCCTGCACTGAAGGCGGGACAGGCCCAAAACGAAGTGCATCTGGGCCAGAGGGACTAGCTGCGCCAGCCACGCAGGCCTGAAAGTCACCAGGCAGCCCTGCAGTGCCTTCCACTAAGCCCGACCCACCTGCCTGGGTCTCTGCACTGCCTAGATCCAGGCGGGAGTCCCTGGCTGAGCCTGAAGGCTCTTCTTTCTTTTTCAAATGTGGGCTCTTGGTCGTGCGCATGCGCACGGGCGCCTGGGGAAAATGGGTCCCTAGCACCGAGCTGAGAGGGGTGTAACTCCAGCCTGCTGCAGCCTCAGGCTCAGGCTTCTCAGGAAGGCGCTGCAGTCTTGCTAGCGACCCCACAGGACCCCCGCATGATTGTCTTCAGTGTCAGCCGGGACCCAGGGACTCTGCAGTGTCCGGAGGACATCGGGCAAGACATTGTGGCCCTCTAGTTTCATTGACATGATTGTTCCTGGTGGTCTTCTTTCTCCTGTGACCAGTTCTCGCGGGAAATCTGGATGGTCCCAGGCCTCACAAGGCCTGCAACTCACAGGGAATCACCTTCTCATCCCCCCTGGGCTGAAATCAAGGCACAGTCCACCTGGGGATCCAACTCCTCCAGGATGGTGCTCCCGACAGGGACTCCGGGAGGCAAGGCAGGACACTGTCCGCAGTCCCCTCTCCCTAGAGCCACTCAGTCACTGCACTCATGCTCACCTGAGTAGAAAATCAGTCTAGAGAGCCTACTATGGGGCTGATGCCCGGCCCACTCTGTGCCTAGGAACAAGTGCCCTGTCCTGGGATGCCACCAGTACCCAGGGCCTCCTCTGGAACCGTGTCAGGATCTAGTTTCCATGGTCCCGGCTGCCCTAGAAATACAGGGAAGCATCCTGCTCACAGGAGTGCCCATGAGCTCCATTTCCAGGATGCAGCTAGCCAGAGGTGCCTTGGACACAGCTCCAGGGAGCCACTGTCCCAAGAAAAATGACCATTCAAGACCACACTTTTCTCTTGCCTTGGCATCTCCAATCGCACCTAGAGTTACCAGAAGCAAGTGGTCCAGTCGATGAGACTCATGGAAGGGTTCTGCTCAAAGCTGTGAAAAGGACGCTGGCTAGCTGGAAGGGCAAAGCCTTGGAGCCAAGATGCCAGTGGAAACCTCAGGCTCTGACCCTGAGCTGCAGTCAGACACAGGGAGGGACCTCAGACTAGATAGGAGCAGTGGGAACTTACGGGGTCTGGAGAACACCAGAGCCACACGAAGAGAGAGATGGGAGGGGGGGCAGCGGGGGGCCAAGACACAAGCTGCTTGCTACCCAAGTTTCAGGCTGGGTCAACTGTGCCCAGACTTCATCATCCCATGGGAGACAATCCAGAGGAGCCTGAGGATATGTGTCTGTGACCTGTGCACGTGACGCATCTGTGTTGTGGCGTGTGTGGGTGTGTGTGTGGGTGTGTGTGTGCGTGTGTGTATGGTGTGTGTATGAGTGTTTGTGGGCGTGTAAATTTGGGTGAGATTCTCTGTGTGTGTATGGGTGGGCATGGGTGTGTCTTAGTGGCAGCTCCAGGTATCTTGGCCTAAGGAGGAATGCAAAAGTGCCCCGTGGAATAGAGAGGAGGAGATAGCAGAAGGAAGGGGGAGGATGGCAGTCTCCAAAGCTAGTCTCTCTGCTTGTGTCCTGGAGGCTCCTGGGTGATCAGGATATGTGCTGATGGTTGCCACCGCACCCAAAAAGAGCCCGGTGGGTCTCTATGCAGAATCTTGAGCATTTGCCCTGGATGAAGAAACCTGGTTGGAGAAGGGGTGTCCGCTGCTGCCTTGTGGCTCGTGAGGCAAGAGTGGGCAGAGGAAGGCATCCAGGCAGCGGTCTTATTTCAGGCCCAGCGAAAGAGCAAGGATCCCACCACTCTTGGCCCTGTTGTCGTGCGTGTTCACCGGGAGGAAGGATAGGGCATCCTCCGGGATTGGGCAGAGCGAAACGGGGCTACGGAACGACTCGGCATTCCTGAAACTTGGAGTTCTTTGGACACACCAGGTGATCACGGCGACTTCCCGCCATGGTCTAAACCTACCTGAGTCGCTGGGGGGCGAGACGCAGCCTTGTGCCACCTGTGTAGATCGTCCACAGGGAAAGGCTAGCCGGGCGGCCCAGTGAAGCCAGCTACTCCCCCCTTCAAGAAAGGCAAAGAGCTGCCAGTGAGCTGAAGCCGCACAGCCCAGCGCCTCTCAGCCTTCCTGCAATGAAGGGGACAGGCCCCAAAACGAAGTGCATCTGGGCCAGAGGGACTAGCTGCGCCAGCCACGCAGGCCCTGAAATCACCAGGCAGCCGCATGCCTTCCACTAAGCGACCCCACCTGCCCTGGGGACTCTGCACTGCCTAGATCCAAGGGCTGGAAGTCCCCTGGCGAGCCTGAAGGCTCTTCTCTTTCAACTGGGGCCTTGGTCGTGCGCATGCGCACGGGCGCCTGGAAAAAATGGGTCCCTAGCACCGAGGATGAGAGGGGTGTAACTCCAAGCCGCTGCAGCCTCAGGCTCAGGTTCCATGAAG